>NW_027167657.1:0-192500 GCF_040954835.1 Lepisosteus oculatus | reverse complement strand
ATCTCCAAACTTGACCATCAATTTGATATGTACAGTATATGGAATAGAAAAAACTGCAAAATTGGTAAAAATTCGTAATCGAGGAAACAACAAACCAACACATTTCCTACATTTCAAATGCATCCTAGAGCACAGTAAAGGCATTAGAAAAAATCCAGGTGTTGTCCAACACTAACCCTAACCCTAGTTCGGGCCCTTACGAACCACACCTCCACAACCTTGCCTACAAATACAGTGCCCAAAATGTAACCCAGATGACTCCAAATCAGCCAGAAACATTCAAAGTTGCACATTTAAAGTATTTTAATGTGTCACCTGTGAAAAACTTTCAGATATCCAGATCTTTTTCTTTACTTGCTGCTGAAATTGCAAATAAAACCAAACTGTTTCCTAGGTTTAAAAGGTAAGGATTGCAATTACCACCACCGTCTGGCTAAAACTATCCTTTTAATTTGCTTTTGACATGCAATTATTAAGAGAGTTTAGCATTTAGAAAGTGTATTATCACAATCTCCAAACTTGACCATCATTTTGATATGTACAGTATATGGAGTAGAAAAAACTGTAAAATTGGTAAAAATTTGTAATCGAGGAAACAACAAACCAACACTTTTCCTGCATTTCAAATGCATCTTAGAGCACAGTAAAGGCATTTAAAAAAATCCAGGTGTTGTCCAACACTAACCCTAACCCTAGTTCGGGCCCTTACGAACCACACCTCCACAACCTTGCCTACAAATACAGTGCCCAAAATGTAACCCAGATGACTCCAAATCAACCAGAAACATTCAAAGTTGCACATTTAAAGTATTTTAATGTGTCACCTGTGAAAAACTTTCAGATATCCAGATCTTTTTCTTTACTTGCTGCTGAAATTGCAAATAAAACCAAACTGTTTCCTAGGTTAAAAAGGTAAGGATTGCAATTACCACCAATGTCTGGCTAAAACTATCCTTTTAATTTGCTTTTGACATGCAATAATTAAGAGAGTTTAGCATTTAGAAAGTGTATTATCACAATCTCCAATCTTGACCATCATTTTGATATGTACAGTATATGGAGTAGAAAAAACTGCAAAATTGGTAAAAATTTGTAATCAAGGAAACAACAAACCAACACTTTTCCTGCATTTCAAATGCATCCTAGAGCACAGTAAAGGCATTTAAAAAAATCCAGGTTGTTTTCCAACCCTAACCCTAACCCTAGTTTGGGCCCTTACAAACCACACCTCCACAGCCACAGTGAAGGTGTGAGCCTGGCCGGCACCCGGATGGGAGATTCCCCCCCGGAAAAGCTCCGGCTGCTGCTGCTCCTGCAAGAGATGTGACTGGGACCAGCAGGGAGCGCTCACCCTGCGGGCTGTGTGGCTCTCTTACGCCCCAGCCTCCTGATGGCGACACTCTGCTGCACAAACAGGCGCCGTCCTTCGGGGGAGGCGTCAAACCGAGGTCCCGACCCTCCTTGGCCATTAGGAAACCCCAGGGCGTCTCTCAAAAAGAGACGCCGGGGGTGTCCCTCTGGTGTTAGTGCTCCCCTTTACCCATCAGTCGGGGTCTCCTCCTAATCCCCGTCTCACCTGTAACAATCAATGACGAGGCCCCCCTGTCCGTGAGATTTAGTACTCGCGCAAGAGACCGGGGGCAGAGCGCAAACGCGGTCCCCCGCCCCCCACAAATTGCGCGCTCCAGGTTCCCTCTCGGGGCCCTGCAACACAGCAGAAGGGCAGCGAGATGGAGCCTCTTGCTCTGACGCCGCAAGGCCATAAGAGGGCGGAGGCGCCGCGCGCCCGGCCGACGTGTTGGACCGGTGCGCTTTACGTGCTGAAATAAACACGCGACAGCCCCGAAATGTTTCCAGAGTGCTGTGCACTGGAGGTTTTTGTCTGGTGAAGACTTGCCTGGTGCTCCTCCGTGCAGATTGTTTGTCCTCCTCCAGTGCGGGACGAGCCAACACAAGGGAGCGCATTCGCCAACATCCAGGCACACAATGCGATTTGGAAAGCAGCTCCTTTCCAAAGAGTTGCACACGAACGATCCTTCAGTGCCGCTCGGGGGGCACGGAGCCCCCGCCACACACAGCTTCAAGTAGCGAGTCAGGCGCCGGGGTTTCGCTTACGGCCACACCACCCTGAACATGCCTGATCTCGTCTGATCTTGGAAGTTAAGCAGGGTTGGGCCTGGTTAGTACTTGGATGGGAGACCGCCTGGGAATACCAGGTGCTGTAAGCCTTTGCTCTCCTGGCCAGCAGGGGTCGCCGTTGGTGCTGTAGGCTTTGGGAGGAAAACCTGCAGGATGGAAAGGTGATCTATAGCCTCATCTCTAGAGATGTTTTGTTGCTGTGGCATGTGTGTGACCCATATTCAAAGAAAAAAAACCCGTCTGTAAAACGAATATCGAAGCTGCCTCTAAATCTGCAAATGAAGATGAGTCGATAAACCACTCGTTTTTCGTATAACTAGACATATATTCATTTGTTACCGATTTCATTCATTGACCACGGATACAATAGAGGTACAGCCATTCACTGTTTGACATGTCTGCACTGGTACAGAACCGAGCAATCAGAAAACGGGTGAAACTGTCTTTAGACTCAGCATACAGTACCGAGGCCCCCCATGACCAAATAAAGGCTAACCTCGATAATCAGCCTAAAGAACGCAGACTACAGCAAAACGACTGACTTTGAAAAGGGAATGAACGTCCGGAAGGAGTAGTGGAACTAGCTTGAGATGCTTCTCCGGACCCCCAACTAAAAGCCAGCGAGAACCAGCAGCGGCGTCCACTCCTGTCGAACCGGGATCCTTCCGCAGCCACGCAGCTCGTGGTGTCCTAACCCTCCCGTATCTGATTTTGGACCAAGCACATCAGGGGAGAGCGCGAACGCAGTCCCCCACTACCAGAAATTATGCAGTCGAGATTCCCTCATTTGGGGAATTCGCAGGGGTCAGCACAGCCGGAGTGCAATGGCCGAGCCTCGCCCTGGGTGAACCGATTTCGATTTTTCGATTTTTAAGAACTTTATTTTCTTTTCACAATAAATTACAGGACATCACAAATCAGAAAGCTTTACATTAATATACATACTTAAAACAGTATATATGATCACATCTCATTACATTTTGACACGGTAACAGTTACATAGTAACAATTTATTTTTTTCTGGTGCAAATCACATTCTTTACTTAAACATGATAATGTTTTTCACAGTCTCTTGAGATATTGACCTATGCTCTCTATTTCCCACAGATTTTCTGCTTCCTCCCTCCCTTCTCTCCACAGATCTCTGAGGTAATAGTTCTCTCGGGTGATGAACAGGGCCAGGCTACCTGCTGCCTTGACTGGGACCTCGATGCCTTTGAACAGCCCCATGTTCCTCACTCTCCACAGGGCGTCTTTCCCACTGTTCACCACGGCCCAGATCCTGTCAAACACGTCAGGAGGAAGTTTGACAGGAGAGATGCCGTATATGACGAAAGCAGCGGTCAGGGTAAATTGGGGCGAGAGAGCCTGCAACCAATCTTCAAACTGTGCCCAGAAGGCCTTAGCAAAAAAACAGGACCACAGGAGATGGGTCACAGTCTCCTCCTCGCCGCAGCCCACCCTAACGCAACGAGGGCTGGGGGTGAGGCCCCTACGGTACAAGAAAGTTCGTACCGGTAAGCACTGGTGGACGACACTCCAGGCTAAATCTCTGTGAATGTTGCACAGAAACTTAGAGGATGTGTGTTTCCACACCTTCCTTGTTTGGGCTGATGTTAAAATGCCCACAGGGGTCTGCCTATTATTCTGGGGTGCAACGAAATCTTCCAGTTTTTGGACGCTGACATCTCGGAGGGGAATATGGCCAATTGGGTGAGATCTTAGAAAACTTTTAACTGTCCCATAAATTGCAGGGCATGTGTCAGAGAGTGGGACGTCCAGCTTGGGTCTGACACCCCACACTCTGAACACCTCCCTACCTACCCAGAGCCTGGAAAAATAAGTCCAGGTACGCGCTGCAGGTGCTGTTGCAAAGCCTCTCAGCACAGAGGCCAGGAAAATGCACAGCAGCTTCGTAGCAATATCTGGGACAGACTTCCCCCCTGAGGGTAGCGGCTTGTACATTATTTCCCTTCTGAGTCTTTCCTGCTTCCCACCCCATAGAAATTGAAACATCAATCTCCTCAGCACCGCCGCAACACGGTGTGGGATTGGGAAGGTAGAAGCCAGAAAATTCAAGACAGGCAAGAGCTCGGCTTTGATGACCAGCACCTTCCCTGTCATGGTGAGGTCTCGGTCCTTCCATTGCATCAGTTTTTTGTTTAAGATTGGCAATTTGTTCTGCCAATTTACTGTTCCCATCTCTTCTCCAAAATACACCCCCAGGACCTTAATTCTCTTCTCTTGCAGCCTGAGATCATGTCCTTCTATTGGCTCCCTCCAGTTCTGATAAAATCTCACTCTTAGATTTGTTAATTTTTGCGGAGGAAGCCAAAGAGAACCGATCACAGCACTGCAGAGCTCTGCTAATTGAGGCATTGTCAGAGAGGAGCAGGGTGACGTCATCCATGTATAGAGATGTCTTTACCTCTCCTCCCCCACTTCCAGGCACTGGTATCCCATTAATGGCCTGATCCTGGCGCAAGGCACAGGCTAATATAATAATAATAATAAACTTTATTTTATATAGCGCCTTTAAAGGTGGCTTCTCAAAGCGCTTTACAGGATGACAATAACAATAAATAAGAAGACTACAACAATAAATAAGAAAATTTCACAAGACAGGACACAATTATAATTACAACAATACAACAATAACAATAGAGGAGACCGTGGAAGATGGTATTAAGAAGAGCAGAGGGGTGAAGAATGGAACCAGTTAAGTAAAGGCTTTTCTGAAAAGGAGGGTTTTGAGTCTGGATTTGAAGGAGTTTAGAGAAGGTGACTCTCTAATATCCTTGGGCAAAGAGTTCCAGAGCTTGGGGGCATAGCAGGAGAAGGCCCTGTCGCCCATACAATGTAGACGGGCTTGGGGGACAGTAAGGAGGGCAGAATTTGAAGAACGGAGGTTGCGAGGTGGGGAGTAGGGCGATAAAAGTTCAGACAGGTATTGAGGTGCCAAGCCATGTAAAGCCTTGTAGGTGAGCATGAGGATTTTAAAGTCTACGCGGAATTTGACCGGAAGCCAGTGCAAGGACTCCAGGATAGGAGTAATGTGAACACTTGCACTAGACCTGGTCAGGATTCTGGCTGCTGAATTTTGGACATACTGCAGCTTGTTCAGAGTAGATTTAGATACCCCAGGGAGCAGAGCATTGCAGTAGTCAATTCGAGAGAATACAAATATGTTGATTAGCTTTTCAGCCACAGTTAATGATAGCATAGGGCGTAGTCTTGCGATATTTCTAAGGTGAAAAAAAGATGTTTTGACAGTATGCTGTACATGTGGGTCGAATGTTAAGCCAGAATCGAATATAACCCCAAGGTTTTTCAATTTTGATTGGAGCTCAAGTACAGAGCCATCTACAGACAGGGTTACAGGACTGGCTTTACGAAGTTGATGGGGGGTACCAATAAGCATGACTTCAGTCTTGTCACAGTTAAGATGAAGGAAGTTTTGAGTCATCCAAATTTTTATGTCAGAGATGCAATTAGATAGAATAGAGACAGCCACATCAGTGTCGGGTTTGGTATGGATGTATATTTGAGTATCGTCAGCGTAAAAATGAAAGCTGAGGCCGTGTGATCTTAAAAGCTGACCAAGTGGGAACATGTAAATGCTGAAGAGCAAGGGGCCCAGTATTGAGCCCTGAGGGACACCAGACTTGACAAGACCAATTTCAGACCTGTACCCATTGAGAGAGACAAAGTGACAGCGATCAGTGAGGTAAGACTTAAACCATTTGAGGGCAGTGTCAGAGACTCCAAACACAGTCTCGAGACGAGAAAGCAAGATGTTATGGTCAACAGTGTCAAAGGCAGCACTGAGATCAAGAAGGATGAGTATGGAAAGAGAACCAGAATCAGAAGCTATTAGGAGATCGTTGGTGACTTTGACTAGGGCGGTTTCTGTGCTGTGAAGTTGACGGAAGCCAGATTGGAGGGGTTCGAAAAGGTTGTTTGTCATGAGGTGGTTATGTAACTGAAGTACTCGCTAAGGGCTCCATAGCCAAAACGAATAACAAGGGGGATAATGGGCAGCCCTGCCTCACCCCTGAACAGACTTCAAAGGGGCGTGATCTATTGCCATTAACCATTACTCTGCTGTTGCTACCTGTGTACAGCAGGTTAATCCACTTTCTCATGATGGGGCCAAACTTCATGTGCTCAAGTACCGATGTTAAGTACTGCCAGTTTAGGCGGTCAAAGGCCTTTTCTAGGTCTACACCTAAAATGCACAGAGGGAGGGAGCGATCCTCAGAGTACAGACAGACATCCCTCAACAAGGCCAGGTTGTCGCTCATCACGCGTCCTGCTATCCCACAAGTCTGTTCTTTCCCTGCCAGTGAGGCCACTACATTTTGTAGGCGCAGGAAAAGGGCTTTGGACAGGATCTTAGTGTCCACGCCTAACAGGCTGGGGGGTCTCCAGTTCTTTATGTCATTCCTTGCTCCTTTCTTAAACAAGAGAGAGATAGTGCCTTCTCTTAAGGAGTCAGGCAGCAATTCTGTCTTATAGCTTTCCACGAATAGGAGCAGTAGCGGATCCTGAAGCAGATCCCAAAAGGTGCAATAAAATTCTTTAGGGAGCCCGTCAGCACCCGGAGTTTTCCCCTTCTGTAAGCTCTCCATAGCCTGTCTCAGCTCTTCTACTGTCAAATCCCTCTCAAGTACTTCCCTATCTTCTTCACTCAAAACGTTTTCTAGCTTTGAGGTAAAAAAATGAATTTCTTCATCCTTTACCTCTGTAGAGCTGTACAGTCTTGAGTAGAAGGCCTCGGTGCAGGAGAGGATAGCACTCGGCTCTGTTCTCTCTCGTCCCTCCTCATCAACTACACTTTCCATGACAGACTTGGAGCCTACCACTTTCCTGAAAAAGAAGCGAGTACACTTCTCATTTTCTTCCAAGAACTGCACTCTGCCTCTTAACAGCACTCCTCGACTACTTTCTTCGGCTATGCTCCGGATGTCCTTTTTTAAAAGGGTGATATCCTCGAGCACATCGAAGCCACTGTGCAGCATCGTGTAGAGACGCTGCAGCTGCCTCTGTTTCCTGGCTAGCACTCCTCTCCGTCTGGCAGCAGCCTTCCTTCCCTCAGCCATGAAAAAGGCCTTTGTCCTCATCTTCACCTCCTCCCACCACTCTCCTACTGACCCGTACAGACACTGCAAGGACAGCCACTGTGATAGTTTCTCCTTGTAGCGGGATACTACCCCCTCGTTCTCTAGCAGCTTTGTGTTGAGTTTCCAGAGGCCTGGGCCAAAGACAGTCCCGCCCTGGAGTTCCACTCTACACCCTAAAGCCTGATGATCTGAGAAGAAGACAGGCTGAAGAGTGACCCCAACAACTTTCACTCTCTCTGAGACAAAGCAATAGTCAATTCTGGAGCTGCTATTCCTCCCTGACCATGTATATCCTGCTGTTGTGGGATATATACATCTATATGTGTCTGAGAGTTTAAAGTCTTGAACTAAGTTTTGCAGGGCCAGTGAGCTGGAATCCAATTTTATCGGAGAGCTACACTGCCTGTCTGTGTGCTCTAAGATACAATTAAAATCCCCTCCCACTATCACGTCTGTGCTACTTAACAATAGGGGAGAGAGTGCCTTGAGTAGCTCCACCCTTCCTCCCACGTCAGTAGGACAATACACATTGATTAGCCGCAGGTTAACGGTCCCCCATTCCACATCCACACACAGCAACCTGCCATCTATGACCCTCTGAATACTTTTCAATTTGAAAGCCCATCCTTTGAAAAGAATGGCCACGCCAGAGGCTCTGTTGTTATTGTCCCCTGACCAAACAGAAGGCCCTTTATCCCACCTATCTTCAAAGCTTTTATACCTCTCTTGATATGCTAAAGCACACTCCTGCAACATCAACACATCTCCCCCTCTCTGCTGGAGGTAATCAAAGACACACTGACATTTAACTCCGTCATTGATACCTCTGGTGTTAAGAGAAATTATGTTTAGAGCCATATTACATAAGAAAGTGGAACAAGTCTTTACAAAACACATTTCTCTTCGGTCTCACCTGTTACCTTCTGCTTTTTCTTTTTCTTCTTACCAATTTCCTGCCAGCCATCCTCTGAATGAGCCTTCATCAGGGTGGCAGCAGTAAAAGCGTTCACGGAGTCCATTTCAAGGAAGGGGGTAGAAGGAGGGGTGGAGGGGTTCCAGCTGTCCCCATCGCCATGCTCTCCTTCCTCCTCGCTCGGGGAGAAAACAGAGTCATTTTTCCTTTTCCTCAAGTCCAGCTCCTGGGAGCACTGAGGGGAAAGGGGTGCAGCCGATGCACCAGTCTTTGTTCAACAAGGGTTCTTTGTTTGACTTGTTGTTTGCTTTGGCTTTTCGGGCCGGTTTGGCTGAAACAAGCACTGCCTCATCCTTTCTCATTTTGAGTTTATTGGCGTAGGCGTGAGGGCAGTTCTTAAAAACGTGTCCTTCCGAGCCACATAAATTGCACTTTGGCAGCATTGAACAGTCAGAGGCTAAATGTCCCTGTTTGCCACAGTTCTTGCAGCATTTCACAGTGCAGGACGATGCCAGGTGTCCCACAGCACCACAGCGCCAACACACCTTTGGTTGTCCCACATAAAAAACATAGCCATTGCAGGCGCCCAGCCGGATTGTAGAGGGCAGGTGCCTTAAGCCTCCATTTACATTGTCCGGTAGTAAGCGAACCTCGAATTTCCTTGCTCCTTTTTTTATACCGTCAACATCTCTAACCTCAGTTCCATGGTGGACGGTGCAGTACTGGTTAAGCCAGGTGTGAATGTCCTCTGTCTTTGCCAGTTCCGAGAACATAACAACATGCACCGTTTTCCTCTCTCTCTGTGTCAGAGGCTGCAAGTTGATCTTCTCAAGTGCAGGAACTTTCCCTCTTTTTGCCTCAAACACATCCACGCATTGTTCAAACAGAGGATAGGTAGCAAATACAACCTCAAATGCTTTCTGACCTGGGAGAGCAAAGATGAAATCCAAGTGCCGAGGTTCAAAGCCAAGTTCCTTCTTTAACACTTTTCTGCTGAACTGCATACGATCCATGAAGACGTCATCCAAAAGCTCAAAACGTACAGCATTCTTGCGGGATCCAAAGGTTGCCATCTCAAACTGCAAAACAAACACTGCTTCCACAAAACAAGAAAACAATCCAACTACTCCAACTACAGGCTGATCAAGGTATCTCCCCTGCCAGGTAAGCCGAGAGCCGCAGGCGATGAGCCCGGAGCTGAACGGGCCCCACTGGCTCGTTTGTAAGGCCAGGTGCATTGCCAACCACGACCGGCAGGGCAGAGGCCTTGAAGGCAGCCTGGGCTCCTGCAGCTGTCCAGCCACGCACTCTGGTTTCTCTTCATCTCGTACAAATCTTTTGCCTTTTACTAAAGATTTCCATACAATTTTTGTGCTTTCCTGCCTTCGGGTGGGGCGCAGCTGGGCTGGTCAAAGAGAGAAAACAAAACCGCTCACAATCGCTCTTATTACGGCGACTGTGGCCGTCTGCTCTGCGAGTCCTCGGTCTCCGCCTGTCTGATTGGCGCTCTTTTCTTTGGGGGCCGGGAAGTGTCCGGCCGCAAATATGAAGCGTTACAGCAACGACATGCCATGAGACGATTGATAACGATTTCCATAGGATCCACGCGGTTGCCTGGCAACCGTCAGCTTTGCGCAGTGGCAGTATCGTAGCCTGTGAGGTTTAGCCGATGCGCGATTATTGCTAGTTGAAAACTTTTCCCAATACCCCGCTTCCGCCGGTTTGCAATACAATCGGCGAAAGCAATTCTTGACAGTCTCGTCAGAGACTGAGCAAGGTGTTTAAAGACAGATTTTGTCATGGTAACATCATGGTAGAAAGAAACAAGCTTGTTACGTCTCAACAGAAACACTCTTTAGCTCTTTCAGCGTTATGCAGAGAACAGCGTCTGTCGAGATCACTTTTGAGTCAGCGCGAAACGCCGTGTGCTGTCAGTTTGATTTCATATTGCTCGTAGCGGCGCCCGGCTTTTGTCTGTCAAACGTTAGGTTGCGCTTCTTCATGCTGCATCGTCGGCATGAGTGGAGCTTTTTAAACGAATGTACTTACTGCGCCTCATAAGAAATCGTTTGTCCCCGTTCAAAACAGATTGTGCGATGTCCTGCAGCGTTCGCAAAGCAAACCTTTGACAATTTGAAAGAGGAATTTATTCTGCTTCCTGTGCGTGCAGTAGTTACAAAGTTGAACGTCTTTACACGATCTGCCGCAGATCTTACAAACGAGCCAGTGGGGCCTGTTCAGCTCGGGGCTCATCGCCTGCGGCTCACGGCTTGCGAGCGTGCCCAATCCGTGCGATAACTCGGAAAACACCCGGCCACACTGTGCCGGAAACGACGCACTCTGGGAAGCCGCTATGCAAAGCGAGGTCCCAAGATCCCCTGCGGCCGGACACTTCCCGCCCCCCAAAGAAAAGAGCGCCAATCAGACGGCAGGAGACCGAGGACTCGTGGAGCAGACGGCCACAATCGCCATAACAAGAGTGATTGCAAACGTTTTTGTTTTCTCTCTTTGACCAGCCCAGCTGCGCCCCACCCGAAAGCAGAGAAGCACAAATATTGCATAGAACTCATTCATGCTTCTCTCCGCGGGAATCTTTAGTAAAAGGCGAAAGATTTGTACGACATGAAGAGAAACCAGAGAGCGTGGCTGCACAGCTGCAGGAGCCCAGGCCGCCTTCAAAGCCTCTGCGCTGCCGGTCGTGGTTTGCAATGCACCTGGCCTTACAAACGAGCCAGTGGGGCCCGTTCAGCTCCGGGCTCATCGCCTGCGGCTCACGGCTTGCGAGCGTGCCCAATCCGTGCGATAACTCGGAAAGCACCCGGCCACACTGTGCCGGAAACGACGCACTCTGGGAAGCCGCTATTCAAAGCGAGGTCCCAAGATCCCCTGCGGCCGGACACTTCCCACCCCCCAAAGAAAAGAGCGCCAATCAGACGGCCGGAGACCGAGGACTCGCGCAGCAGACGGCCACAATCACCATTACAAGACCGATTGCGAACGTGCTTGTTTTCTCTCTTTGACCAGCCTAGCTGCCCGCCACCCGAAAGCAGGGAAGCACAAAAATTGCAGGGAACTCATTCATGCTCCTCTCCATGGAAATCTTTAGTAAAAGGCGAAAGAGTTGTACGAAATGAAAAGAAACCAGAGTGCATGGCTGATTAAGGCCATTTAATGCCTTAATCAGGCAATTAAGGCCCACACCGATCCTGAGCCTCAGAACTCCGGGCGCAATTAAGGCCCAAACCAGTTCTGACCTTCAGAACTCCGGGCGCAATTAAGGCCCACACCAGTCCTGAACTTCACGGTAAGGGTCCAAAACCCGTTCAAAAACTCCACGCGCAATTAAGGCATAAACCAGCTTCGAACGCCTGTACACAATACCGCGGAACCCCTGCCAGACCAAATTCTGGGCTTACAGCAAACAACCCATTACATACACCGGTGTCTTCCCCGGGCCAGAGGAATTCAGAAACTCACGTTTACTCCGTCATCTCGGGCGATTCTCGCAGGGAGCAGAGATTTCCCAATCGGTCAGAGAGAGTCGGGACTTTTAAATAAAAGAGGAGTCCTTACCTCTTAGTTATGTGCGCGCTGACCATCTCTCCTGCCGATGGGAAGTTCTGCGCCTTCTGGAGCATCCGCCGACTACGCCAAATTTGTTGTAACAGAAGAAATAAGGTTCTTGATCCCGAGATGAAGTAAAACAGATGAGTTTATTGCATGCAAGGAACAATAAAGCCGAAGTCTTGTTTCCCGCAAGAAACAACAAAACCGAAGTATTGTTCCCCGTACTGTTACAAACTTTTGGGTTATATAGTGTTTTCTTCTCCGTTTCTGACGTCACTCGGTCTGATGGTAAAGAGGGGGGTTCATGGTATTTGGCCAGTTTACGATGTTCTGGACAAATGGTCAGTTTAATATTACACCCAGGGGGGTTCCTAGCTTGCATCTGCAATCCTTATCAGTTAACCCCCCTTTCCTGCCATAAACCCCAGTTTGTGACTTGAAAGTCTAAACCCCCTACAGAAAGGATTAAATTCAAACCCCCGTCTCCACATCTTTCTTCAGTATCTTAATAAAGTGAAGGAGCTGCCCCTTCGCCAAGGCGGTGTGGGGCAGAATGGACAACATAATGCAACTCCTGGAAACGAATGCGGTGCTCAGCTACCAGTACATTCTGCTGGGGCTGGCACCTACCGGACTGGACAGGGGGACGCAGTTCCTGATGTGGCTGCTGCTGTCCCTCACAAAGAAAGGCCTGTGGGACGCGAGAAACAATCTCATCCGGCACAACAACAAGTGGGGAGCAAGGGAGCTGGAAGAGAGGATCCTGGCGGACCTCAGGAGGAGGATGAAGCGCGACGTTGCTAAATGGGGTTTCCCCACGGCAAAGGAGTACTGGAAAGGCCTATGGACCCTGTACAGGGATTAATGGTTTACAGCAAGCGGTAGGGTTTGGAGGGACTCTCATAATAGCGCAAATCCGCCCACCCTTGCAAGGATTGATAACGGACAATCACCGCCGTTCCGCCGATGTTTTAATTTTGTGGAGTGTTATCGTGTGAGATGTTTCCCTTTGAGATGTGTTTTTTTTTCGGAATAAAGTATATTTTATAAGAAAAAAAAAAGATTGTACCATAAAGATTTCCATGGAGAGGACTATGGTTTCCTGCAGGACTATGCCGGTAGGAGGACCAGGTTCCACAACTTCAAGGGGCTGTGTCGAGGCGATCCACAGTACTGTCAGGACCAGCCGTGGCAGTTTTAGGATTCCCATTCTGGAACATAGATGAGGCACATGGTACAGTTCCACTATAATTTTGAATATATTTTCCTAGCAGGACCTACAGTACAGTACCTAACTACCTGCAGCTACAAAGGGGCACCCCCCTCTTTGATCGGGTTTGGACGTTTAACCCTATTCTGTGTTCTCCGGCGCCATTTGAGGTGGGCGATACAAGCGGAGGTGGTTGTGATGCACCCACTTGTAGACCAGAGATTGCCTTCCCTTCTCAATCTGAATTCGATAAGCTACCGGTGATACCTTATCGACAATCTCGTGGGGTCCTGTCCAACTGGGTAAGAACTTCCGGGCCACCCCTGTGGGTTTGGCAAATTGGAAGTACAGGACCTTGTCTCCTACTTGGAGTTCCTGGTTAACTGCCTTTCGGTCATAGTATGCTTTCCTACCCTCTGCACTCCTTCCCAGATTGTTCTGGGCAAAAGCAAAGGTTGCCTGCAGATGTGCTCGCAGGTCTGACACATACTGATGGGCCATAGCAGCCCCCGTCGTGCTCAGGTCCTCCACCCCATAAAGACAGTGTAGGGGAAGAGTCATCTTCCGACCTGTCATCATCTCAAAAGGTGGGACCCCCGTAGAGCAATGGGGCGTAGCTCGGATGGCCATCAGAACCAGGGGCAGCTTAATGTCTCAGTCCCTACTGCTGTTGGAGACAAACTTTTTGAGCATACTAACCACCGTTCGGTTTGCCCTTTCTGCCTGGCCCGAGGATTGAGGGTGGTAGGAGATATGCAACTGGGTCTTGACCCCAAGCATATTCCACAGGGTTGCCATTACTGTAGCTGTGAAATGGGTTCCCCGATCCGAGACCACGGTCAGGGGGAATCCCCATCGACTGAACACATGGTTCACCAACAGCACTGCAGTTGTCTCTGCCGTGTCGTTGGGTGCTGGGAGGCACTCAATCCATTTTGTGAATGCACACGTAACAGTGAGGAAATATTTGTTCCCTCTGGATGACCTCACCAGCGGCCCCACCCAATCCATTTGAAGATTGGACCAGGTGAATGTCATGCCCTTTTTCTGGAGTGGTGCACGGTGCAAGGGCCGTGATGGTTGGAACTGGCTACACGTCAGACACCCCTTTACATACGCAGCGATGTCTTGGCCCATGTGAGGCCAGAATGCCACCTGCTGGATAGTGTCGTATGTAGCCTTGATTCCCCGGTGACCCCCACAGGGTTCGTCATGAGCGTGTTGGATCATGACCCCCCGATGACAGTGGGGAACTACCCACTTTGGGACACCTTGTGCAACTGGTACACAAACCAACAACCCCTTTATAATTTTTAGGTTGTCTTTCACCTCTGCCAGCTCCTTCAGCTCCAGAGACTGGCTCAGCACCTGCTCCGAAAGAGGTTGACGCACTGGGTCAGCGATATGCTGATACATTTGCCCAATTGCTGGGTCCTGTTTCTGCATTTCCGCAAGATCGGTGTTAAAACCCTGTGACCCAAGCACTACAGATTGAGGGTCAGCTCCGACATCCTGTCTAGCCCTGCTTCGGGTGACCGCCTTGACCTCAGCCACGAATTCTAGGGGTAGCCATTCCTGCTGGAACTGCCAGGGTTCACCCTCTAAGGCGCCAGATTTGGCCAACCGGTCGGCCTCATCATTCCCGTCTTTGTCGGGTCCCTTCACCTGGGAGTGTCCCTTCACCTTCCTCCAGTAAACCATCATTCCAGCCTCGGTCGTGAGCTTGTCACTGGCCAGGAACAACTCTTTGTTCTTTACTTCCTTGCCCCGGGCATTTTTCATGCCGTTACCCTTCCAATACGGAACGTGAGACACGAAGCTATGTCGGGCGTAGTTCGAGTCACTACAGATGACAAACTGTTTAAGGCCATGTGTCAGGGCCTGCTGGAGGGTGATCAGCACCCCAGCTACTTCCGCATACTGACTAGTCTTTGGTCCTAGCTTATAGCGGGTCGGCCCACAGGGAGTATTGTCTTGCCAGACTACTCCTACCCCTGCTAGCACCTGCTGTTCGTGGCGAAAAGAGCAACCGTCAACATAGGCCATGGGTAAGCCCTGGCCCACGTTCTCATCGTAGTACCGATGATTGTTCGGTAGCTCAGCAGCGGGAATTGTTTCTGGAGCTTCCATGTCAGTGTCACAGCCGTGACACACTTGGCCCAAAGCCAGGCCCTGTCCCAGGTACATTTTCTTGCTCTGTGCATAACGTACCTCTATCTCATAGCCTTGTAGGGCCATCATTCATGCCACAATCCTGCTATTTGACACCCTGCCCGCTTTCAGTCTCTGGCTATGCAGGAATGTCACAGGTTGGTGGCAGGTTTCGATGATGATCTTTTGTCCCCCAACATAACTACGGAAGTGTTCTACCGACCAGACCGTAGACAACAGGGCCTTCTCGCAGTCCAAGAACTTTTGCTCCACTGGGCTCAGGGCTCGACTGGCATATGCCACCACCCTTCGCTCTTGGTTATATTCCTGACTCAGAGCAGCCCCAAGGCAGTGCTCTGAGAACCCTGCTTCAAGGTAGAAGACCTTATTTTTGTCAGGGTAGGCCAAGCTCGGCGCACTACCGAGTCTGCGCTTCAGCTCCATCACAGCCTGTTCTGGGGAAGGCCCCCACTCAAAGGGCACGTCTTTCTGCAACAGCTTGTGGAGGGGCCTTGCTATTTCAGCGTAATCCTCAATGAACTGCTGGGAATAATTACATACTCCCAGAAAGCTGCGCAGTTCAGACAGGTTAGTGGGCGACTTCATATTCTGGATAGCTTGGACTCTGCTGGACTGTGGCTGTATGCCTTGGGCTCCAACCAACAGTCCCACGAACTCCACTTGGGTCCTACACCACTGTCCCTTAGCCAGGGACAGTTTGGCCCCTGCACAGGAGAGCTGGGTCAACACATGCCTGATCTCGGCCATGTGTTCTTCCCAGGTCTGACTCCTCATCAGAATATCGTCCACATAGACCAGGTTGCCCCTGGCTGCATCACTCATGGCTTTGTGCAGAAATATGTTGAACTCCGCTGGGGAGTTGGAATACCCAAAGGGGCATCGATTCCAGGTGAACTGCCTGTTTCCAAAGGAAAAGGCCAGTTTGTACTGGTCTGTTGGTTCTACCTTAAGGGTCCAGAACCCATTGGCCACATCCACTGTGGTGAAATATTTCGCTGTTGTCACCTTGAATAACTCCTGATCTAGGTAGATCATTGGCCATCGTGACAAAGAAACCTGTTTATTCAGCTGCAATGGTCAATGTAGTCAATGGTCAGACGCCATTTACCATTGGGTTTCAGCACCGGCCACAGTGGGGAGTTATAAGTGGAGTTACACTCCCTTATGATCTGACGCTCTAGTAGAGCATCCAACGTCTGCTTTATGGACTCGTATGCCGTGAGGGGAATGCGATACTGCCTGACATAGGTTGGGCGGGCGCCAGGGGCCGTTGGAATGCGCACTGTGTTCAAATCCGTCACCCCGCAGTCATAGGCGTCCCGTGCAAACACTTCCCGGAAATCCTGGAAATTCTGACGCAGCTGCTGACGCTGGCTTTCCGTTTCCAGGGCATCTGCCTTGCCAACCTGTTCCTGTACCTGCTCTAGGAACCCCGCTTTTGACGGCATGGCGGTATCCCGGGTCGTACTCTCGGCTGAGTGGTCCATCGGAACACCTGCGTGTACTGTGTACACAACCATCTCATCCTTATCGCTAAGGTCCACCCTGCACACCTCCTGGTTGCAGAATCCCTCTATTGGCATAATTGCAATCATCCGCCAGGGGTAGGTGTAGTACACCTGCTCGGTTCCCCCCTCCCTGGCCAAGGGACCAGGGAGCTGCCCCAGTACTGGGATGGCTAGTTCGAAATCATAGAAACCATTGTCAATTACCAGTCCCATGTCAGTGCAAGCAGGGATTTTGACATCTTGTTTTGCTATGTTCTGCACCAACAGGCAGGTGGCTCGGCCATTCCGTTCCAGTCTGGGGGTACAACAGACTGCTAGGTTCAGTCTGATAAACTGAGCTGATGGTTGGAAGAAAACCATCTCAGCGTCCATTCTCTGTCCCTTCTTTAGGACAAGGCGTACTGGAAACCCTGCTGTTGACGCAGGAACGATCAGGTCCGATTCGTTTACTACCTGGCAGGCCTGAGGAATCGTCTGACCTGACCGAATGTTCTCGGGGTCACCGCTTAGAGAGTGGGCATCTGGGTCCACCCGTGTCCACAGCACACTGTTTACTGTGTCCAGCTGGGCGCCTAGTCGAACCAATAGGTACTTCCAATAGGAAGTAGTGAGCAAACTTCCTTTTTCCAATGGAGATGGAAGCTACACAGCTTCCTTTGCTCCAAATGGACCTATGAGATGGGGGTGCCCACCACAGAACCTGTGACTGCGTCACCAGGGTCACCTGACAGCTTCGCGACAGGTCCTCGAACAGACCTTCACTGATTATGGACTTCTCAGAGCTGAGGCTAACTCAATGAATTAGATCATCAACCTGCACTTCTGCCACCTGGACCCCCTCCCACCACCATGGGGTGGTAGTCCTGGACCCCCTGAGGTACCAGGGTGCACAGAAAGGACTCCCATTCATTACCGGACAGGGAGATCCACTCTTCTTCAGGGATGAAAAGGGGGTGTGCTTTACCTGGCGGGTCAAGCAGCTGCTTGGAGCACTGCTCCTGTAGTTGGGAGACCGTGGGAGTGCTGGCCTGGGCAGGACTTCCCTGTAGTTTTGGAAAGCAAGAAGAGACATTTATTCTCGTCCAGAGGAACCAGGAGGAACCTCCAACTCAGCTATAGTGTTCAGTGGGCACTGTGTGATCACAGCATAACCACTGAATCCCCCTTTTTGCTGTGCAACAGGCTTAGGGTTTTTGACCTGAGCCCACAATTTTCCACGCTGGCAGTCCACCAGAGGCTCCAGCCTGTCAAGCAGGTCTTGGCCAATGAGTAATGGCTCTGTTTTTAACCTAGAGATGTAAACAGGATGCACCACGTTCATTGGCCCGAACCTAAGTGCCACCCACACTCGGTGTGTGATCCTGGCATGATCCTGGGTATAGCTGGAAATATCTATCTTACACGGTTCTACCTTAAGTCTGATGCCTTTTCCTTTCGCTACTCGTTTGAGCTCGCTGAGTAGATCGGCTGACATCAAACTAATTTCAGCCCCAGTGTCAATCAGTGCTTCTCTATCTAAGACGTTTTCAAGAGAAACCTTGATATAAATACGCCTTGCTTTGCCTTTCTGGCTGAGATTCCCTAAGAATTGTAGGACGCCTGCCTTTTCTTTGACTTCAGGGGCGGGGTCAGCGCCCAACTCAGAGTCACAGCCTTCTTCCAGGCAGGAACCCTCCCACCCAATCAGATAGACTGAGGGAGGGGCTTGGGACGGATCCCCGCCTCCTCCAGTGAGAAGGGGCGTGGTCCCCCTAAGCTCATTCACACTTCCAGCATTCGGTGCGGAAGGTTTACCCTGTCCTGATCTCTCAGGCAGGGCTTGTTCAAGCCTGGCCAGGCGGGCTGCAGTTGACTCCCTTCGTCCAGTCTTATGATAGGCTCTGCCTGAGCCCTTGCCTTCCCCGTAGCGCTCACGGCGGCTCTGACGCTTAGTGCGGTCCTGCCTGCCTATTTTGCGCCGGGGCTTAGCGAGCTCAGGAACCTCAGCTGCCTCGAGCTGAGGCGAGTCGTCAACCCTGCTGGCTTTAGTGGCGAACACGGCCGTTTTAGCAGGTTTTTGCTCTGAGGAAGCAGAGACTTCAGCTCCCCAGGCTTTTTGAGCCAACCTTCTAATGTCAGACATTTTCATCGCTTTTGCATCAGTGTGCATCACAATCATTTTCCTGACTGAGGGATGCAGATTAGCAATGAATAAACCTTTGAAATTCACGTTCTCTTCGCAACCCTCTTCATTCCGCCCTGCAAAATAAGTGCGCCTAAGCCTCTGATAATAGTCGCGAGGGGCTTCAGCTTTTTCGTGCTTAATATGGTGCACAGCGGCCACGGCAGCTATGGGATCGATAAAAGCCGAAAATTCTCCGATCATTGCCTGACACAGCTCCTCAAAGCTATTACAGACCTCCGGTCCTTGTCTAGACATCCACTCGTGGACCGCTCGGCTGGTAGTTTTCCTTACTAACATAGCCTTTTCCTGTTCGGACGCTTCGGGCATAAACTGCAAAGTATATCTCAGCTCATCGATGTAGGTCTCCACATTATTCCCTGACACTGACGGGTCAAACCTTTCTACATCTTTGGCTAACTGCCTCAGGGAGTGGAGGTTAATTTTTATGGTTTCTCCGCGGGCAGGGAGACGGCCGTGATCAGGAGCAGGGGGTCTATGCCTGAACTGACTCGCCCTTGCGTTTCGCGCAGGACTCGGCGATCTCCCCCATGCCGATCCGACCACAGACCCTGGCCGGGAGAAACCTCCTCCCGGCGCGCTGGGTGAGCGCTCCGGGCTGCTAGGTGGGCTGGCATGCAAGTGGGATCTAGTCTATTTTGCTTCCAGTACGGCAGCATCTGACTCCTTTTGCCTTTCCTGGCTGAGCTCATTTAAACTCTCAATTTCTTTTTCTTTTTCTTTCAAGCTCGCTTCCAGGTCTCTCCTAGCTACCTCAGCCGCAGTTTCTCTAGCAGACAAGTCATCTAATTTACCTAAAACTTCCCTGAGTCAGTCTTCACTTTCCTCATTTTTCACTCTCTTTTCTCTGATTATATCCAACAACTCAACTCGCTCCGCCTTATATCTTTCTAGCGTTCCCTGAAGCTTTTGAAACTTTGTCAGCTCGGACAAAGACAGTTCCAGCTGTTTAGCTAGATTTAAGGTGAAACTCGATAGGACCAGAACTGCTTTCACAGACCCTCCTGTGTTAAGCTGGTTCGCTACCTTAGCTACTAAATCTACTTGCAGCTTCTCAATATCATCAAAGTTCAACTTTTCGATACCACTCCAGTAACCAGGATTGTCGTCGCTAGAAATAGTACTTATATGCGACTCCACTTCAGACATTTTAGCAGCCATTGTCATTACGTCTGTAGGGAAAACCGGTTCAGGGACGCCAAATATGTAATCATAGTGGCTCTCTGAAGGCACCAGTTCTGTAGGGTTTGGGCATTTACTGAGACAATTATTAATTGTAGCAGTAAATCACAAAGTTGATTCTTTTGATGGCTTTAGAATCCAACCATGCGATATAACTCAAACAACGCACACACACAGGTACTAATACACGAGGATACATTTATTAATACATAGAATATGCATATAAACCTAACAGATCTTATCGAGAGGGTTATCAGAATACAAAAGGTATATATTCAATCAGTTACAAAGTGTTACACATATCAAGAGGACATACGTTCAGTATATCATTCATTAAGACCGTTTCATAAATGAACTTGGTTACAACTTCTACATTAGATACTCAAAACAAGTACATAACTCTTAGGAATTAAATTGATATCAACTGGTTGGGATAACAATTGAATTCTCGAGCTGTAATGCATTGAAGTTGAATACTCATCCAATCTTTGGGGATTCAGATCTCCTGCGGACTCAAAGAAACATTTGCAGGCTGTTGCTGTCCAATCCGCGCTCTCTGGCTCCGTGCCAGGCTGTGCTGTGCGGCTTGCGACGGTGCGCTGCTGATGCTCACTGTTGGCTTTAACTAGCAAAGTTTGTGCACAGGAGAAAAGATGACTGTGGGTCCCAGCAAGTCAGGAAGAGGACCGGTTCGTTCCTGATGTAGAGCTAGTTCTGAATAGTGATTCAGCTGTCCACAGTTCCGACCTATTCACAAGGCCTGCTGCTGGTTACTCTCTGGCAACCTCCACTCTAGACTCTTAGAACAAAGGAAGGTTCTGGCACTCGGACATACTGGCCGTTCCATGGTTGTCCGGGCTGAGTCTCAGGATGGTCAGGAGGCGCGCTGCGAGAATGTCCTGCCCTTGGGATTCTCCTTTGAATTCCCTTTAGAATTGTTGAATCTGAATCTGAATCTGAATCTGAATCTTGTTGAATCTTCCCTTCTGAATCTGAATCTCCAGTCTCTCTGTGTTGCCTGTTTTTACCTGGAGGAACTTCAGCTCATTGATTGGCTGAAAGTTCCATGGGCATCAGAGTCCCATGTGGGTTACTCGGCCCTACCAGTCCCTGATTGGTTGATCAAGGTGAGATATGAGTCACTTACTCCTGACACTTAGTAATGCAGTCCAGATGTCCAACTGGCACTCCCTAGACAGATAGGCGCCAATGGATGACCATTGATCATGATAGCCAGGCTTAGCTAAGTGCATCCCCCTTTGGGAGCTGTCCTTATCAAAAGAAAACATCTTGCATGAATAGTTTCTCTGTGGCTGCACCACAGAGATGAACAGAGAAATGGGGCCTCATTTGGGAAGGCTCAGAACACTTAATTCTTTCTATTAATAAGCCTCACCGCTACATATCCCCCCTTTTTGAAGGCCACGAGGTCCCGAGGCATTGTTGCCTTCAAAACAAAACAGAGTTAAGTGATGTCCCTTGCCATTAGAACATTAATCTTAAATGTCTACATTACTCCTCGAGAATTCATACCGGAACCAGCATTGGATACAAACAGGATGAATAACATCTGGAGTATGTATAAACACGGTAGGAGACATTATCTAAGTCTAGGAGTACACATCAGGAAGTTCACTGTCAATATCTGATACCTCTGTAGTAGATATTTGGGGAGAAGTCACTTCCTTTCTTTTGACATGCTACCTTTGACTCATTCATGCTACCCAGAGTACATCTTGATGTGAGAGTACATCATTCAGAGTACACTGTCAGTCATGATCCAGCTACCTGGCAGTAGTGTTACAATAACAACGGTTCCTGTTCCCAGCCCCCCCGATAAACCACAACACCTGTGTTGGGTATCTGCTAGGGTGGTTTGGAGGTTTGTTCCATTAAAGCAAACTCAACTACCTGTACCTCTTCAGGACTTACTGTTTCTTGGATTTCTATCCAATTCAATAGTGTGGCACCTGAAGGCATCCACGACCTCAAGTTTGGTCTTATATTGTCTGGTTCCAGACCGTACAGTGTTAAGTCCAAGCTGTACTATGGCCTCCTTGGGAACTTGCAGGAAAACTGTTTGATTAGGTAGCTGCATTGCGGTAGCTGTATCATGCCTGTCACAAGTCATAGTGTCAGTTAAATGTGGTGTGCTTACCAGCCATTTACTTCCCACCTGCTCTTCGTGGGGTTCATTAACCTCCCTCTGCTCGTCAGTAGCTTTACACCCTTCATTGGTGAATCATTTAGACTCAGCCAATGGATAGCTTTGGTAGCCATACCCATCTCAAGATTTGGAACTGAATTCAATCTTGGATTGCCTTCTGGGTGAGCTATCAGCGATGGGGTTAATGTCACATACTCCTCTACTGAGAAGAGTGGAATCAAGTGGGTTGGGATTTGTGCCATGGCTAGACTGGCTACAGTGGCACTAAGCTCCCTTAACAGGTCTTGTGTCAACATTCTGGCCTGTTGCACACAAGCATAAACCCACTGTATAACACCAACAATCATGTCCACTGTTTGGGGAATAAGGTTTAACCCTGTTGCATAGGAAGTTGCCTGTAGGGTTTTCCCTAAGCTTTCCAACTTTTGCTGCTGTCGATACAGTCTGTCACTACCCTCTGGCATCTCTGACACCTGCCTTCTTGGGGCAGTCAGGGGGAGAGTGCCAGTAGCACACAAACCTACCAGAAATAGCAAACGTGCAACAGTGGCGGCAGCAATCAGTCCTCCCAAAAGTCTTTTCGGGTGGCTGATCCCAGTCATCTCCTTCTGAGTGACTGTTGCCTTTCTAAGCTGGCGCAGCGTGTACATGGTGTCTTTCTCAGTATGCCATGTGGCATCTTGGGCACCAACATCCTGGAAATCTGTGGAGATCTGATGCAGCTGCTGATGCTGCTCCTCCTTTTCCAGGACATTTGCTTTTTCGATTTGTTCATGCCTGTGCTCTAGGAACCCTGCAGGGGGCGGTGCAGCAGTGGAACATGCCTGACCCTCGGCTGAGTGGTCATCTGGAGCACCTGAGTGATCTGGGATTGTTACCCCATTCTCACTGTTCAGGTCCACCCTGCACACTTCCTGATTGAGGAATCCCTCTATCGGCATGTTTACAATCGTTCGCTGGGCGTGGGTGTAGGACACCTGCTCGCTCCCCCTTTCCCTCGCTAGGGGTTCAGGGAGCTGCCCCAGCACTGGGATAGCTAGTTCACTGTCCTTGAACTTACTATCACTCACCAGGCCCATGTCAGTGCAGGCGGGGATTCTGACACCCCTCTTTGCGATGTCCTGCACTGGCAGGCGGGTGACTTGACCATCCAGCTCCAGTCTGGCTGAACCACTGTTGGTCAGACTCAGACTGACAGACTGAGCTGGTGGCTGTAAGAAAACCGGCTTGGCTTTCATTCCCTGTCCCTTCTGGGGGACTGGGTGTGTTGGAAACCCTGCCGTTGAGGCAGGAACAATCAGGTCAGTCTCACTCACTACCTGGTAGTTGTGAGAAATAATGTTACCTGACTGCAGGTTCCCTGGGTCAAAGCAGAGGGAATCGGCATCTGGGATCAGGTGTGTCCACAGCGCAGTAGTCTCAGAGTCCAGGTGGACCTCCTGTCTAACCTGTGAATGTTGCACCAGGGGCACCTGGCGGTGGCCCTGTGACAGCTGCTCAAGCAGATCCTCACTAATAGAGGACCTCTCAGGGCTAAGGGTGAGGGCTACATCACCAACCTGCTCTCCTGCCATCTGGATCCCTTCCACCACTGCAGGGTGGTGGTCCTGACCCCTCTTGGGTGCCAGGGTACACAGGGAAAGCTCCTTTTCATCGCCAGGTGGGGAGATCTGCTCCTCTTTAGGGATGTTAAAGGGGTGTGCTTTACCTGGTGGATCAGGCGGCTGCTTGGAGCACCGCTCCTGTGGCAGGGAGGCTGTTGGGACCTCGGCCGGGACACGACTTCCCTGTATATTCGGGGAACAAGAAAATATTTGTATTTCTTGTCCAGAGGGAACAGAAGGAATCTCCACATAGGCTTCTGTGTTCGGTGGGCACTGTGTGAGCACAGTCTGCCTCTTGGCCCCCCTTTTCTTCTGTACAGAAGGCCTAGGAGCCTTGACCTGTTTCCACACTTTGCCTTTCTGGTGATCCACCAAAGGTTCCTCTCTGAGTCGCATGCCCTTTTCTTTTTCTACCCGTTTGAGCTTGCCGTGTGACATCAAACACCTCTCAACCTCAGTGTCAATCAGTGTCTCACTGTGTAAGACATCTCCCATGGCAGCCTTGAGGTAAAAGCTTCCTGCTTTTCCTCTGTGTTTTACTGCCTGCTCTGTGACTTCAGGGGTGGAGTCAGCACTCACTTGGGAGTGGCTGAATTCATCCAGGCAGGAACCCTTCCGCTCAATCAAATAGACTGAGGGAGGGAGAGGGGGCGGGTCTCCGCCTCCTCCAGTGGAGAGTATCAGCTCATTCACGCTTCCGGCAGCCTTGGGGAGCGGTTGTCCCTGTCCTAATAAAGCTTGTTCAAGCCTGGCCAGGCGGGCGGCTACTGAATCCTTTTGTTCAGCCTTTTCTAGCCCTTTCCCTCCCCCGGTGTTCTCATGGCACTTAGGACGCTGGGTGCGGTCCTGTGTGCCTTTGGAATGGGGCTTAGCCAGCTCAGGAGCCTGTGCTCCTTCGAGCAGGGGGGAATTAACCCTGCTGGCTCTGACGGCGAACACAGTCGCTTTAGCAGCTTTTTGCTCAGAGCGACTTTGGACATCATACTCCCAGGCTTTCTGCACGAATCTCTTAATATCAGTCATTTTCATGGTCTGTGCATCTGTATGCATTAAGATCATCTTTCTGACTGACGGGTGGAGATTCGTAATGAATAAACCCTTGAAATGTGTGTTCTCTTCGCAACCCTCATCATTTCGCCCTGCAAAATAAGTTCGTCTAAGTCTCTCGTAATATTCACGAGGGGACTCTGCTCTCTCGTGCTTAATGTTAAGAGCGGCGGCTATCGCAGCAGACGGGTCAATAAACGCACTGTATTCTTCGATAAGTGCTTGACAAAGCTGCTCAAAGTCATTACAGACTTCTTTCATCTGCCTAGCCATCCACTCATGTACAGCTCTGCTGGTAGTTTTCCTGACCAGAAACACTTTTTCCTGTTCTGTGGCGTTTGGCAGGTACTGCAGGTTATACCTTAGGTCCTGAATATAACTCTCGATATTATTCTCTGACACTGCGGGGTCAAATCTCTCTATGTCCTTCGCTAGCTCTCTCAGAGAATGGAGATTTATTCTACTAGCTTCTCTGCTGAAGGAGATATGGAAGAGATCGTGGTCAGACCTGTCGCTGCTAGAGAGAGTGCTTAATAGCGACTCGAATTCAGACCTTTTAGCAACCATCGTTAAACTTAAAGAGTATTACTTTTAAGTACGAAATCACAGTTTTACCACAGAAAACCACAAGATCAAGTATGCAATCAACCCGGTAGATCGCAAAAGATCACAAAACAATCAAGCACTGCTTAAAGAGCAAGGGGAACTTTTTCTTTCGGCTTTCAGCACACTGTATTGTCGTGTATGAAACCCGCGGCGTTTTATATGAAATATTCCGCTTGGTTGACTCATTTCAGTCTTGCCACGCCCGTGCCAGGGACGCCAAATGTGTAGTGATTCATAGCCGTTCAGGGACGCCAAATATGTAAGAAAACCGGCTCAGGGACGCCAAATAATGTAGGGAAAACCGGTTCAGGGACGCCAGATATGTAATCATAGTGGCTCTCTGAAGGCACCAGTTCTGCAGGGTTTGGGCATTTACTGAGACAATTATTAATTGTAGCAGTAAATCACAAAGTTGATTCTTTTGATGGCTTTAGAATCCAACCATGCGATATAACTCAAACAACGCACACACACAGGTACTAATACACGAGGATACATTTATTAATACATAGAATATGCATATAAACCTAACAGATCTTATCGAGAGGGTTATCAGAATACAAAAGGTATATATTCAATCAGTTACAAAGTGTTACACATATCAAGAGGACATACGTTCAGTATATCATTCATTAAGACCGTTTCATAAATGAACTTGGTTACAACTTCTACATTAGATACTCAAAACAAGTACATAACTCTTAGGAAATAAATTGATATCAACTGGTTGGGATAACAATTGAATTCTCGAGCTGTAATGCATTGAAGTTGAATACTCATCCAATCTTTGGGGATTCAGATCTCCTGCGGACTCAAAGAAACAGTTGCAGGCTGTTGCTGTCCAATCCGCGCTCTCTGGCTCCGTGCCAGGCTGTGCTGTGTGGCTTGCGACGGTGCGCTACTGATGCTCACTGTTGGCTTTAACTAGCAAAGTTTGTGCACAGGAGAAAAGATGACTGTGGGTCCCAGCAAGTCAGGAAGAGGACCGGTTCGTTCCTGATGAAGAGCTAGTTCTGAATAGTGATTCAGCTGTCCACAGTTCCGACCTATTCATAAGGCCTGCTGCTGGTTACTCTCTGGCAACCTCCACTCTAGACTCTTAGAACAAAGGAAGGTTCTGGCACTCGGACATACTGGCCGTTCCATGGTTGTCCGGGCTGAGTCTCAGGATGGTCAGGAGGCGCGCTGCGAGAATGTCCTGCCCTTGGGATTCTCCTTTGAATTCCCTTTAGAATCTGAATCTGAATCTTGTTGAATCTTCCCTTCTGAATCTGAATCTCCAGTCTCTCTGTGTTGCCTGTTTTTACCTGGAGGAACTTCAGCTCATTGATTGGCTGAAAGTTCCATGGGCATCAGAGTCCCATGTGGGTTACTCGGCCCTACCAGTCCCTGATTGGTTGATCAAGGTGAGATATGAGTCACTTACTCCTGACACTTAGTAATGCAGTCCAGATGTCCAACTGGCACTCCCTAGACAGATAGGCGCCAATGGATGACCATTGATCATGATAGCCAGGCTTAGCTAAGTGCATCCCCCTTTGGGAGCTGTCCTTATCAAAAGAAAACATCTTGCATGAATAGTTTCTCTGTGGCTGCACCACAGAGATGAACAGAGAAATGGGGCCTCATTTGGGAAGGCTCAGAACACTTAATTCTTTCTATTAATAAGCCTCACCGCTACACGTCAGAGAAACTTTAAGAGTATTATTTTTTTTTTCTTTTTCCAAAATACAGTATGGAATCTAGACACCCGAGCAGATGGATTTCCAATCAGCACACGTTACACTAAACGCTAAAAAACAGGGGGATTTCTTTACGCAGTTATCAGCACACCCGGTATTCGCATATAGAAGCCGCGGTGCTGTGCTGAACTTGAACTCACAGCAACATCAGTTATTCTGTGCGACTGATTCTCATTTCATTCTAAACTCGCCCACCCAGGGACGCCATTAAATGTAATGGTTTGATGGGTTTACTGAGACAATTATTTATTGTAGCAGTAATCACGAGGTTGTTAGTTGGGGCTTTTAGAAAATCAATCGTCAGAACAACTAACAACGCACACACAGGGGTTCAATTCACTAGATACATTTATTAATATAAATTGTGCACCAAACATATACTAGTCTGCCTGGATACGAGTGGCAGACCTTACTGTGAGGGTTATCAATATACAAGGTATATAATCCCGAAGAGATGCAAACACAAAGAGATACACAACAGAGAATATATGTCAATATATATCGTTCGGTTACCAAATCGCTAATCAGTGTTATTACCCACTGTTACTCTAAACTCGGAAGTAAATACATTACTCATGAATTAAATTGATAACAACTTGTGTTGAGGTACAATTGAATTCTCGAGACACAATGTAGAACATGGGGTTTACTTATCCACTGTGTATGGATTTGGAATTTCCCGGCACGAACACCAAACCAGCTGACAGGCTCTGTTGCAGCTTCTGTTCCAGCGGATGTCCAATGGGCGTTGTCCCGGCATCCTCTGGCTACCGGCCAACCAGTCAAGGTGCAGCTCGGAGTAGGACGAGCGGAGGAATCTGACTGCAGCGCGCAGGGCAGTCGTTGCTCCGAGGGGATCTACCAGCAGTCCGGCTGGCTGGTAGAAAGTCTCTATGCACAGAGTGTGACCGCGAGTCCTCACAAGTCACTCTTGTGCCTGGGAAGAAGCTGGTTCGTTCCCGGTCCAGCACTGCTTCTGAATAAGCTATTCAGGTTGTCGACGAGGGTCCAGCTGTAGGGTCCAACTGTCCAACACAAACACAATCTGTAGCGTTTAGCGTGACATAGTCTTGCAGGCATCGTGCTGTCTCACTGCAATACTATACCGCTGGAGGAAACAGTCCATCTGGCCATGAAACCCATTTGAACGTCTAGCTACAGCAACTAACAATATCATGATTTATTCAGGATTTGTGGAATCAGCACGTCCCAGAGACAGCTTCCGAAATCGTGAGCATTCTCTGGTGGTGTCCTGCAGGGCTTTTGCGGGTGTGCGTTGGTGGTATAGTGGTGAGCATAGCTGCCTTCCAAGCAATTGACCCGGGTTCGATTCCCGGCCAACGCAGTGGCGATTGGTTCTAAATGCTGTCATGAGCCTTGGATTGTGACTAGCAAAGCGAAGCCTTTTGAAAGAGCTAAAGCACTGCAAAACGGAATTGAAAGAGAATCTTACAGGGGATTCTGAGCGGTGTCTGCAAACATGCAGTCCGATACGGCTGCTGAAAGCTTGAGCTACTCTCAATGTCATGCTGCCTTTCCCCGGAGTAAATCTGTTACATTGAAAGAATGCTTCTCGCAGGTTCAAAAAGGGACCCTTGTTAATTGGAGAAATCAATGATTTCGAATGAATTCTGTATGCGTTAAAAGACAGCTATACACAGAAAACATGCAGGACACTGCTCATGATGTTTCCCGAGCCGAAACAGTGCGTTTTTCCAAGCCATCTGACAAAGCCCGCCCACTGAAAACTGCAGCAGATCGTGTAAAGACGTTCAACTTTGTAACTACTGCACGCACAGGAAGAACCAGGGAAAATCTGATCATGTTTCTCTATAACAACAATAAAAAAAAACATTATTTTACATATCACCTTTATGTGCAATAAAATTTATGCGCAAAGAAATTTAAAATAGTCTTCTTTAGGTGTGAGGGTAGGAGTGGATCACAGCAGGCATAATTGGCAAATTAGGAAAACAAAGAACTGGACAGGCGAGACATTTATCCAGAGAGCGAGTGATCAGAAAAAGGAACAGCTGTTACACCCAGGTTTTACGCTCTCTCTCCGTTGAATGAATGAAAGCATTTTATTAAAAACGCGTTTGCGTTTGTCTGGGTATTTACTTTGTAATCTGTGGTTTACATCTACTGTATTGTTTTGAGATGCCACTTTTAAAGGTGATATGTAAAATAAAGTTTTTTATTATTGTTATAGAGAAACATGATCAGATTTTCCCTGGTTCAGAAAAAAGACGATTAAAATCTGTAATCTTTTCACTTGTATGTCATCGGAAAATACAATCAGTTTCTGCTTTGTGTAAGGATGGTGTCAAAAAGTAATCTAAGTGGTGAGAAAGCTGTGCTCCTCAAAGCGCTTTACAGGATAAAAACAATAACAACAATAGTGGCTGGGCCAACGATTTTTTTCTATAGAAATACAAAATGAGATACTGTATAATGATGTGCATGAACAAAGTTATACTGCAATTTTCCTTAGATACGCGATTAAAAAAAATATTTTTTTGAATCCCCGGCCGAACACATTCCATAAGAATCAGCGCTTTTATACAGTATATCGCCTTTAAACACATATATTTAAACACGCGTTTACAATTTAAATCAAAACGCGATTCAAATCAATAGAAATGTTTATTTTGTAACGCATAGGTGACTATTCATTGTTATTAAAAAGACGTAAATTCGATCATGTTGTGATATTTAGAAATATAAATTTGTTTTGATGCGAGTGAGGTTTTATTTAATCTCTGACCAAGGGAAATGTTTCATTTTTTCAAAGAAATGTTTGTTAAAAATTAAAGTCATAGTTCCAGGAGACTCAACCACAGACCACGTGACATAGGAGTCAGGAACCTAACCCACAGCACCACCAGCGCAGTCACATGCTGAGGGCTGAAAAAGCACTACAGAAACATTATCGACTATAAAATAATGTAATTAGGCACAGAAGAAGTTTACAGCACAGTACAATAATAAATGCTGACCATGACTTTAGAAGCATAAATTACCTTACACTCAATTTAAACACAAGCTGTCTTTAGCCCTCTAAGCTGGTTCATACAGAAATGTAGAGAACCAGGCTCAGAACACACAGCTTCATTAGCGAATACATATGCAGAACAACTAGAGAAGATGTTTTACAGAGGATGGATTTTTAGAAACATCCCATCAGTGACATCACTGAAGTCAACTCCTAGGTAACTGTCGTGTGGATAGTTTCACAAGAATCAGACAAAGGTTTAAGCATCGCTTATTTTAGATAAAACTGCAAAAAAAAACAACAACCCATAATGTACTTCTTTGCGGCTCTGTTTGCCCAAATCATATATTCACAACGTGAAATTAGAAAATAATATTACGTAACCAAAAACCGCAATATGGAAACAGAACCTGTGTAATTGTTGACAGATGATGTACTCGTAACATTTTTACAAGACGAACTACAACATTTAAAAAATTACTTGTATGTACTTGATATCTCTAATCAATCCACTGCACTGCATTAAAACAAAACGAAAACTAAAACGCCCTGGGCATACCGTTTCGCGCTTCTTATCAGTTGCTCAAAAGCAATTTGACCGTATGAAATGCATAATATAAACCTAGAAACATATACGTGAGGAGTATTTACGTAGTATCGGTGTCAAGACATACCTCTCAAATACTGTAAATCAAGTCAAAAATATCTCAAGACCGATTCTGGTCATAATGAAACCATGTTTCGTGTATGTTTTCTTTAAAGTACCAAGACCAGCCATATACTGTATATTTATGTTCCAAAATTAATATCGTTTATGGCCTTCACACGCGTTGCAGTATGCTCCTATTCTTTTTATGCTCAGGCACTAAGATTTCCCTTCAGTGGTAAAATTCCATATAAATATTCAATACTTAAACGGGCACAGTTAAGACATTAAATATACATATACATATACATATACAAACTGTATACAGTACAGTTTGCATACGGTAATATGTTTATGTTCCTAAATCAATCTCTTTTATGAGCATGTGAAAGGCATGGTGAATCGATTCTCAAAAATTGCTGTACTTTGCATGATTGGAAAAAAATGCTTGATTGCGAAATGCTGTGGTGTTACTTTTACAAAGACGGTCAATGAAAAAAATAATGTGGACCAGGGCAAAACTTTGAGTTTACAGCTTGTCCAAGGTCATTTATTATTAATACTATTAGTAATATCTTCATTAAAGACTTTGATGGCTACAGCTCAAACATGAGAAGTTGAGCTTTATTAGCTCCACCTTGCGGAAATTCCGGATACTATTATTTTGCTAGCGGTATTTACCGGTAACTCGCGGTATTTACCGGTAACTCGCGGTAGACTGCGTGCAGCGTACCGGAAAATAATGCGGTATCGCCCGCGCATTTTGAATGGCTGCATCTGTAGCAATCATATTGTAGCAGACACTCATTTGCCTGTTTCACAAATGATCATATTTTACTAGAGATTCTGTTTGGGATACGGATGTGCATTCTGACAGCAATCTCTTACAAAAAATGATTTTACCTTATCGCGGCTTTGCCCTTCTTGCCTCTTTGGACAATATCTCCATCTTGTGGTCGTTGTTGGTAATGTCTAGACAATATCTCCATCTTGTGGTCGTTGTTGGTAATGTCTTCTTATAGATAGATACTTTATTGATCCCATGAGGGAAATTGCAGTGCAACAGCAGCTTAACACACACAACACAGCCACAGTGTAACGAATTATATAATAATAGTACAATACTGTATATATACTGTATATATATATGAAACAGAAATAGAAACAGGAACAGGAATCGCTTACTCACCTGGAGAATATCTGTAGGAATATCTAGCATTTATCAATGGAAATAAAAGCTGCTTTAATACAGTGCATGTTCAAACTCAAACCCTCAGCTGCTGTTCTTGTTTGTTTTGGGACAAATTGCAACTGAGCATCGCATGAGCCGTTACGTACCCTTATCTGTTAGGGAATTTCAAGGGAGGAGTTAGGTCAGAATGGGTAGGCTGCAAAACAACAAGTAAAGATTTATTCCAAGATGAAACGTTGTGGCGGTTTTCTTATCTTTTCAGCATGGACTAAACTTTTACGTGTTCCTTATATGCTATATATGTATATATTAGCACCAATGCTGTTCTTAAAAACTAACATGAAATTGTCAGGGACATTCAGCTATATACAAAGACGAGACAGACAAAGTAATAATTCTGTATTAACGTGGCCTACATATTGACGCAATGATCGAACTAACTGACATATTCTGATTCAGATCCCCTGCAGTTCATGCCAATTAGAACAATAGCAATGCTGAGTCCTCCCCACCCTACCGAGCACAAATTCAGCTGCTCTCCAGTTCTGTTCTGCATGTTTTTTCATTGCAATTGAGCTCGGAGCTGGAGATGATCTCCATACAGTTCTGTGTTAACTAGCCCGCACTTGCGTGCTAATTTACGGGTTGTGGCAAATGCTTTTCTATAGTTCATATACATGACAACAACCTGTTACCGAGGAACCTGAGAGGTTTAAAAGCCTCACGAGCCAGGCAGGACTCGAACCTACAATCTTCTGATCCGAAGTCAGACGCGTTATCCATTACGCCACTGGCCCATAGAACATACGCTTGCACTCCACCACAGAGAGCTCTACACTGCTACTAGTAGTACACTTCCCCATCTAAATTTTCACAGCAAGAAACTTGTGTTTCCTACTATTTTTATCAGGTTTAAAATATCATCTCCTTAAAACAGAAAAAGTGTTGATGTGTCGTGCTGAAATTCCGATTGATTTTGAATTCAAAGAAAAAAGGTTTTCTTCCAAAACACCATGAAATTGTCACATCTTGCAGACAATAGGTGTATTCCATGTTGAAAAGAGAAGAAAGAAAACCATGGAGCCTTTTACAGGTGTGAGGCTTCTTCAGGTGTGAGAAGACCTCACAGTCGAAACGCTGTGTTTCCGTTCTTCTCTTTTCAGCATGCAATAAACCTATTACTTGTTCCTTTGCAGCCGAGGCATGCTGACGTAGCTACCCAGCTGAGCATCTTGCAGACTCTACAGTACTTCTCTCCTGTAGAAGTAAAGCAGGGCTTGCTGGGTGAGCTTTTGCTCCGGTAAATTAGGTCACGTGTCATGTTAAATCACTTCTTCTAAACACAACATTTGCTGGTGCTAGCTTTCCCCATGAAAAGAGACATTTCCCTTACAGTACATGACATATCGTTTTTATTCTATCAATAAGTATAGAAATTAAATAAAAGAAAAAATGGTGTCGCCAAAGAATGGGAGGTGTCAAGGGCATTGAGCTCCTTGGATATGAAAAGTGCCCGATAAATGCCATTTCTCATCATTTCTCTTGGCGTCAGTTCTGCTATTAAATGGGACGGAGGCAACGGGCTCAGAGAGCAGGTTAAGTGCACACCGAACGCAGATGTGTCCAAGTGTCTGTAAAAGCACGGTGCTCCGCTGGTGCTGTTCCCTAGTGGCTTAAAGTGCCTGCCTAGTAAGCAGGCGATCCTGGGTCTGAATACCAGCGGTGCCTCTCTCCGTGTCTTGTTGTGCCAAATGTCTCATTTCAGACAAACATGTACAGCTTGGTTCAGTTTAATGCAAGAATTCATTTCCTTTCTGGAATAACTTGTTTTTGAAGAAATCCATACAGCTTGTGAAAGATGAAATCCATTTCTTGGTTGTCAGTGAAAAAATATTGCTGGCTGCAAGAAGCGCAAGCGATTGTTTTCTTTGACCATAAACCTGCAAATGTAGGGAGCACAAGCAGCTGTCGGTCTCTGTGGCGCAATCGGTTAGCGCGTTCGGCTGTTAACCGAAAGGTTGGTGGTTCAAGCCCACCCAGGGACGCACGTCTCAGTTTTTCCAATGTAAACATCATCACCATCGCTAAAGAAGATGGCGCAGAAGGCTCCACAGTCGAAACGTTGTGCTTCTTTTCTTCTCTTTTCAGCATGGAGTAAACCTTTGCTTGATCCTTTGCAGCCTACGCATGCTGACACAGCTGCCTTTCTCTTAACGCGCCTCAATCATTATTCACCAAAACCATCAGCAGAATGTGTCGCCTTTGTGGTGATGTCACTCCTCTGCTTCACAAATGTCCTTAGTGACGGACCATTTCTTTCTGCCATTTTTCCTTGAGCGGTTATTGATTGCTCCATCATTTCCCTCATACGTTCCATCCCTAGATTGAAAAAAAAACAGAAACAGGCTGACAGGACGACAATCAAATTGCAAAAACTCATCAAAGCACTCGATAGAGTATTTGAATCCACAAGTAGCTATGAGCAACTTTGTCCTGGCTTGCATGAAAGTCGGAAAATGTCAAAAAGAAAAAGATGGTGGCTTTTTCATATTTGTTCTTTTATTTTTAGTTCGTTGGCTCTTCTGTCCATTGTCCTCCTGCCTGGCTCTTGACCTGTGACTGTCTGAACGCACACATTAGACTTTCAGGCGGGGGATTTGTCCTGAGCCTCTGTGAAAGACCCACCCACCCCCATAAATAACTGCTCTAGAAACACATGAATGCAAAACTAAACCACAGCTTAAAGAGGAGCTTGTCATGACCGCCAGGCAGTTAAGACCAACTCTTAAGCAATCTAAACAGCACCAGCAGCTGGTGATTATTAACAAACGCCGCCGCACGAGTTAACCCACCTGCACACACTCCACCGTGCGGTACGCAGTGCTATTTTTACCATCTTTACCTGCTTCCCGCTGGTATTGAGTCTACTCCTTGAGAGCTCTACCTGGCGTTTTTAACATTACCTCGTTTATTCTGGATATTGGACTCCCCTTCTGCCTTTTCGACTTTGGACCTCGCCTCTCACCTCGGACTGTTTGCCACCAGTGTTTTCCCTGGATTACGACTTACCTTACGCCTCTTGACCACGAAACAAAGCAAAGCAGAGCAAAACAAAATGAACAAACGAAAACCCTCACGTCCCGCACTTGCATATAACGCCGTTACGTGCCCAAGCGGTATTGTACGTCATCCTAGCACTGCACCCCGGGGCGTACGGTATATGGGAACGAGCACACGCCACGAATCGTCTCGAATCACTCCCTACAGCTGTAAGGCACCTTGAAGCGTGCACCCCCAACATTCTTCTTTGCGCATCTGTGAAAGGTAAACTCTTGAGCAAACTCTGAACCAGCTCTAAGGAAACTAATCCGATTAGACATTACTTTGACTCATCCTTTAACGGGCCCTTGTTAATTGGAGAAATCAATGTTTTGAATGAATTCTGTATGCGTTAAAAGACAGCTATACACAGAAAACATGCAGGACACTTCTCATGATGTTTCCTGAGCTGAAACACAGTGCGTTTTTCCAAGCCATCTGACAAAGTCCGCCCACTGAAAACTGCAGCAAATCGTGTAAAGACGTTCAACTTTGTAACTACTGGACGCACAGGAAGCAGAATAAATTCCTCTTTTCAAACTGTCAAAGGTTTGCTTTGCGAACACTGCAGGACATCGCACAATCTCTTTTGAACGGGGACAAACGATTTCTTATGGGGCACAGTAAGTACAGACGTTTAAAAAGCTCCACTCATGCCGACGATGCAGCATGAAGAAGCGCAACCTAACGTTTGCATTCCTAGCAAATTCCTTTTATTTTTTGATAAATAAAGACAGTCTTGTTTAACAAACAACACACAACATTTTACATTGTCAATTCAATTCAAATCAATGTATTTCTATATAGCGCCTTTCACAACAAGGTTGTCCCAAGGCACTTAACAATGCAAGTTGTTAAGAGCCTTGTGTCTAATATGCCGCCTAGGTTACGTGCTGTCTCTTTGAGGCAAATGTTTAAATCCTCTGAGTTAAGTGCTGAAGTTATAGTAGTCCTATCAGTATTGTTGCCTCCGATCAACAGATCCTCATTTTTCTCAGAGTTGAGTAACAAAAAGTTTTCACACATCCAAGTATTTCCTTCCTTAATGCATTTAACTAAACTGATAATAGAAGAGTTGTCATTTGGTGTAAACAAAATGTTTATTTGAGTGTCATCAGCATATGAATGAAAGTTCATATTATTTTTTCATATTATCCTACCTAGCAGCAGCATGTAGAGAGAGAGAGCAATATTGGTCCCAGCACTGATCTTCTGGTACCCCAAATTGAACTGGTGACATTGATGAAGCAGTACAATTATTAGATATTTGAACATAATGAAAACGATGAGTTAAATGTGAAGTAAACCACTGAAGGACGGTTCCAGATAAGCCAACCTCAAACTCAAGCCTGTGTAACAAAACAGAGAGGTCAACTGTGTCAAAGGCAGCTCTAAGATCTAGAAGCACAAGCACTGTTGCATTCCCCGCATCAGTAGCTAAGAGAATATCATTTACGACTCTTGTTAATGCAGTTTCAGAAACCAGACTGAAATTTCTCAAGTATATTATTTGAATCCAGATACGATTGACGTTGGGCAACAACTATTCTCCCAAGACTTTTAGATTGAAATGGGACCTTTGAGACAGGCCTGTAGTTGTTAAGAACTTGTGGATCCAAATTTGACTTCTTAAGGAGCGGTCTAACAACCGCTACCTTAAATTGATCAGGTACAACGCCTGACGCAAGCGATGCATTCATCATACTAATTATAGGTCCTGCCAGTCCTTCGAGGGAATCTTTGACTAGCTGAGTGGGGATGGGATCTAGCGAACAGGTGGTTGACTTTGTCTTATGTCTGTGTTTATGAGTCCACCATAAGAAGAAATCTGAACAGGAGAACATTGAAGTGCTGTGCCGTGATCTGAAGCAGGCCGTTCAGTGCAAGACATCCCAAAAATATACATGAACTGAAACAGTTTTTCATAGAGGAATAGGCCAAAATACCTCCTAACCGCTGCTCAGGTCTGACCAGCCACTACAGAAAGTGGGGGTTGAGGTTTTTGTCATAAAGGAGGTTCCACTAGCTCCTTAATATAAGGGTTCACATACTTTTTCCATCAATGACCTTGATTGTTTAAACCATTTGGTCAATAAAGAAACAGCAATGTCAAATGTTGGGCGTGTGTTGTTTGTTAAATCAGACTCTCTTTATTAATTATTATGACTTAGATAAAGATAAGATCACATGTTAGGAGCCATTCATGCAGAAATCCACATCATTCCGAAGGGCTGTTTACAAAAGTTTTTCTCCCAACTGTATGTGAGAGAAAAGCAGAGACGCTCACTGAGTAAGGTGGGGTTGCAGCTTTGCAAATCAAAAGGACATTTGTACGCTCAAAATGGGACAGGAGCACCCCAGATGCGACTCGAACCCACAATCCCTGGCTTAGGAGGCCAGTGCCTTATCCATTAGGCCACTGGGGCACACTGGGTTGGGTCAATCACGCTGATGAAGAGCCAGTTTTTTTTTCCTTTGCTTTTTCAAAGGGATCCCCAAAATTAGGAAAGTTAGGCAGCAGAAGGTTTACTGTGACCTGAGAAGGACCGGCATCCAATCACGGTGGTACACACACACACGCTCTCACTCATCTGAGCTACACGGCTACCAAGATGATCTCAGGTGCGCCGAGCTGGTACGGAACATATTGAACTGATTGACGGCGAATTGTCTCTCAGACAGGCTTTTCACCTCTGAGCTCCCTGACTGACAGTAATCAGCTAGGTAGTGAAACAGTCAGCTGCTTCTAAGCCTTAAACAGCTGCATCTCGGCGCTTCCACAGAGAGATGATTTGAAAGCCAAACATCGCCCATTGGGAACACCTTACTATCACTAGTTTAAGAGACTCTTAAGGTCTTGCAGAGGTGCCTGTCTAATAGCATGCGCTTTGCAAGCTATAGGTGTTTAGGCTGAGGCAGAATGCCTGTTAACAAAATGTTTTTCTGAAGGGGCCTCGCACTCTTTTCCAAGCAATGGTCACCATCCCCACCGAGTGTCACAATGTAGTCATGTCCTAGGACATCACCTGTTAGTCTCCATTTGTCTGCCACCAACACTTTAGGTTACGGGGTCACAACCGCACCCCGGAGACCAGAGGAGCCGTTGGCGTTCTGGCGGCGCAGATTGGGCTGAAGGTGGGGCGCTTGAATCTCGCTGTTGGAGGCCGTCTGAAACTGACCCAAGCCTTTCCCTTGAATTAAATGTAAATAAGAAATGAACCCCAGATGCACATGGAATCAATCACGTGTTTCCTTTGAGCCGTTTCAGAGACTGCTCCAGAGTTTACCTTGCACAGATGCGCAAAGATTAATGATGGGGGTGCACGCTTCCAGGCGTCTTACAACTGTAGGGACTGATTAGAGACAATTCGTAGCTTGTGCTCATTTCCCTCTATTCCCCGTGTTGCAGTGGTAGGATGACGTAAATTCCTGCTTCGACACGTAACGGCATTATAATCAAGTGCAGAAGCTGAGGGCTTTAGTTTTGTTTCGTTTTCCATGGCGTTCGTAAGCGCGCAAATCAAAGGCAATTCCTGCGTCTAACACGAATGTAAATGCTTTTGAAAGTGCAGTGTGGTGCAGCTTGTAAAATCCTTGTCCACATTTTTGGTTTGTTGATGTTTTTTTCTGTCTGCCAAAGTTGCGTTTTGACATCCGGACTGGGGGACTTTATCATTTGAACGTGAAGCCAGCCTTAAACCCTCTGAGGCGTGTCTGTCTGCCGGCGTGTCTGTCTCTTGTGAAAGGTATTTTTTTTAACGGAGAGCAACTTTAAAAAGGTTTCCGCAGCCACCTCGCAGTCCGTGTTTGATTATAGGAGGAATACGGCGGCGGCGAGTTCGCATTTGTCGTGCTCGAGTGGTTAAGGCGATGGGCTCGAAATGCGTTGGGGCTTCCCCGCGCAGGTTCGAAACCTGCCGACTCCGGCGTCTACCGCACGTCGCCTTGTGCCTGCACGGCAGAGGCGAAGTGCCGCTTCTCCTTTCCTGGTACTATAACAACGCGAAATCGCTTGGACCCGCTGCCATGGAAATCAATTCTTCAGATGACCACACATTTTGCGTTCGCACCTCTGGTGCTCTACTTATGCCTTTGAAAACCTAATGAATCAAGCTGAAAGAACCGACACGATATGTAGGTGCTCGTAAAGCACGCAGTAAAGAACTGTTAACAGCAAGGGTTTCAGTGGGTTAACTGAGGAGAAGGCGTGATCGCTAATTGTTGACTTTTTATTTGGTGTTAGAAACACTCTTACTGTGCATGACGTGCAACAAATGTAGCCACAGAAATTGCATCACGCTTTCATGTATGCTATTGCAGACACCAACGTTGCCTAGATAGAAAACCGAAATAGCCGTGGGTTTGCTTGCTGGTCTGAAGGATCTCTCTTCGAATCTCTATCATTTGTCAATGGAAGTAAAAGGCGCTGCAATCTCATACGTTCAGAATCAAACCCGCAGCTGTTGTTCGACTTTATTTCTTGACTAATTACAACTGAGTGTCGCATGAGCAGTTACGTAAACTTGTCTGGTATATTTGAACACAAATGCCGTTCTTCAATTAAAACTAACAGTACATTGTCAGGGACATTCAGTTCTATACAAACAAGAGACAGACAAGAGAATATTCCTACCTTCATGTGGACTACGTGTTGACTTACTGATCGGAATAATTGAAAAGTTCGGGTTCATATCCGATGCAGTGCGTTCTAATTAGAACAACAGCAACGCTGAGCTCTCAGCACCGTACTGAGCCCAGGTGTTTTTCTAAAGCTGTCAGGTGCAGTTCATTTACATGAAGGAAATCTCTTACTGGGTACGATTACAATGCAGTAAGTAGCACAGGCTACTAAGGGAGTAGCCTGATGCGTTTAAAAACGACCCGAGCCAGGCAGGAGTCGAATTTACAATCTCCTAATCCGTAGTCAGACGCGTTATCCATTGCGCCACTGGCCCTGGTGTGACACTGCAGGACTGTAACCCAGTGAGCTCAGCACTGCAACTAGTAAAATATTACCCCCGGTCCATTCTTTTCCAAAAGTGAGAAACACCTGTTTTCTACATGTTGTCTGTTTTAAAACCATATCTCTTTAAACCAAACCAAGAGTTTGTCTTTTGCACTGATATTCTGATTCATTTCGATTTCAAAGAAAAAAAAACATTACCTTCCAAAGCATCATAAAATTGTCCCTTCTTCCAGACTCTACTTCTCTCTTGTAGTAGTACAGCAGACCTTTCCAGGTGAGCAGATAACAGAGTCCGAAATGAGCTTCCTCCATCAAGCAAAGTACCTGAACATGACTCTGTCTTCATAGATGCGCCCCTGTAATAAAGAAATTAAATCCAAAATCAAGAGGGCAGTTGCCTACTGAAGTTCAAGAAGTCATCAATTTTAACCTAGCAACACATTAAAGGCTGCATCTATACAAGTACGATTCTAGAAATGCTCACCAGATTACGTTTTAATAAGGAACTGCGCCTCAGGTTCCGCCGAGATCTTAACTCGGATGGCAGGATTCAGAGTCCGGAGTGTGGACTGATGGAGCACAGAGGGTCCATATACTGTGGATCCCTCAGTGATCTTCCGCGTATTCAAACCGCCAGCGTGTAACTCCCCTGTCCCCGTGACCTCATTGCTCTGCTCTCACCTCTGTGCAGCCGAGCCCGACTCATGATAAAGTGGAAAAAAATATGCCCCCAACGTGAGATTTAATTTCGATTTCACAGATGCGCAAGGAAGAATGTTGGGGTTGCACGCTTCAAGGCGCCTTACAACTGTAGGGAGTGATTCGAGACGATTCGTGGCGTGTGCTCGTTCCCATATACCGTACGCCCCGGGCTGCAGTGCTAGGATGACATACAATACCGCTTGGGCACGTAACGGCCTTATATGCAAGTGTGGGACGTGAGGGTTTTCGTTTGTTCGTTTTGTTTTGCTCTGCTTTGCTTTGTTTTGCTTTCCATCGCGTTGGTAAGAGCGTAAATAAAAAGGCGATTCCTGCGTCTACCACTAATGTAAGAGCTATTTCAAGTGCGACGTGGTGCGGCTTTTCAAATGCTTGTGGGCATTTCTCTGTTGTTGATTCTTTTTTTGTGTGTAACAAAGTGGCATTTTCATGTCCGGACGGGGAGACTTTATCATTCCGACATGAAGCCACCCTTAAGTCCTCTGAGGCGTGTCTGTCTGCAAGGCTTGTATTTTGGAAATGTTTTTTTGAAACGGAGAATGACTTTGAAATAGGCTTCCGCCGGCGCCTCGCGATCCAGGTAAGATTGTAGCAAGAACGCAGCGGCGGTGGGGCTTGCTGTAGTCGTGGCCGAGTGATTAAAGCGATGGATTAGAAATCCATTGGGGTCTCCCCGCGCAAGTTCGAATCCTGCCGACTAGGTTGTCCGCCTCCAGTCCTTGTGTTCCGGCGCAAGGAAAGAAGCGCGCCTCTTTGCTGTTCCTGGTGGTTTTAAAACGCCAAATCGCTTGTACCCGCTGCCTTGGAAATAAATTCTTCCGCATCCGCGAATGGCTTTTTGCAGCTAAATGACGGTGTGAGTGTGTTTAGCCAGCGGGACTGGCTAGAGACGTAACTAAAGAGACTTGACGAAAATCAACTTAAGGAGATTGGAAAATATAAGAGCGTCTGAAAGTATAAGTACAGTACAGGTGGACGTAAAAGTAGTTAGATAAACAGTGTTTGTATTTTTATACAATTAGTTGCAATAGTGGAAACAATTTGGGTTTATTCGAATGTCTCAGACATGCTGAAACGCTGTAGGTTTAGAATCGAGACTGGGGAGAATAACGTCTTGTGAGAAGATCTGTTTACCTAACGATTAGATCCTGTAAATCCCTTGTACCCTCCCTAAGTCTGTCCCAGTCCAGTGGATAAAAATGTACTGTTAATGGAGTGTTGGTTTCTCTGTTAGGGGATACTGGAGCACTACTGTCATGCTTGTTTCACTCCTCTGTTCAACAGTGTGCTATAGAGTAATGTATATGGGGAGACGGCAGGAGGCCACAGGAGTATTGGGGCAGCAAGTTTTACTTGCCGAGTACCAGATTTTAATGGGTGGTTTTATCCCAGATCTATTGGGTTGGAATATTATGCATTACAAAGAATGACTATCCAGAACAGGGTATCACGTGGCTTCAACTGACTGTGATCACTCAGTATGTTGATAGTATTCTGAGTGCTTCCCCTGACGAGGAAACCCACAAGTCTGAGTTGCTTCAGCTTTAGAGTGTCTAATAGAAGCAGTTATGATAAGGCCCTTTTGTGTCTAGCATTGTGAAATTTTAACAGGGCCTGGGTGCAATGTTTTTACAGGGTGAGCACAACTCTTAACAGATCTGCTTAAGGGGGGAGTGCAGTACAAGGACAAGATTGCCTTGGTTCCCGCAACAAAAGCCGCCTGTAATAATTTGAAACAAGCTCTCTTACAGGTGCTGAGACTGGGGTTTCCTCAGATGGATCAACCATTCCTTTGTATGTAAGTGTGGACAAAGGGTTACTGTATATGTATATAATGTATGTATTTGTTGCATGTAGGCCACAATTCTGGATGGCTATGGAGAAATAGGATTCTCTCACAACGGCAGGGACTCCAGTTAAGAATACTAGGCTTGTCTCTGAACTGATTTGTAGTTTTACAGCTCCCGACAGAAGCAGCTTGAGTAAGGTGTCAATAACACAATAAATAAAGAATTCCAGTAACTCAAGGTAACAACCATGCAGATGCAGATGCCAGACGAGCGGCACTGGGAGAGCAGGAGTCTGAGACCCCTGTGAAACCTCTATTGGGGAAAGGGGAGAATTCAGGTTGAGGCCTTTAATAGATGTTTAATAGTGGTTAGAACAAATGTGTAAAGAATGTGGGGTTGTATGATGATGTGATGTGGGCTGGCACATACCCAAGTGTATGACAAAGATGATCCCATGGTACGGACTGCCCTGCCCCTTGGATACTGATCTAGGGGCAGACTACACTGGGAAGGTGTGCCAGGCTGTAATTGCCTCACTAGGGGTAAGTTGGAAGTCACATTGCCCCAATCACCCACAGTCTGAAAGACCAACTAAGGAAATATCAACTGAAGGGACACCGTGGGTAGATAACTCTCTATTAAAGTGTTGTAGGTTTGTTAACTGAAGCGTTGCACAGGGCTCGTGAACAGGTGCCGGACGCTTGGGGACCTCCAGCAGAGGGGAGACACGACCGGATACCTGGCGAGTGGGTGTAGGTGAAGAAGAGATACCCTGCCAGATGTTGCAATCCTGCTGGGAGGGACCATATCAAGTGCCACCAATTACTGATTGTGCCATCTGAGTGACAGGATGAGATCGCTGGATCCGCGCATCGCACTTTCACTGACCCACGGCACCAGAGACTGAGTGAACAGAAAGAAGGATGTTGTTACCGTTTCTGTGTCTGATGCTTCCTAAGACCAAAAGTGTGCTTGTTAGGCCTGAGGAGCATTCCTGGGGATATGGTATCAATACATTCCGGGTGTTGGGATATCTATCAGGGTAATACATTTCTAATTGGACTATAAATAATGTCATATTGTCTGCTTTAAAACTGATGTTTTCAACTCTATTGTAGAGATTCTAGAATCAACTAATAGAGAATTGAAATAAAAAAGGGCATAAGAAGACATTACCAAGAACGACCACAAGATGGAGATATTGTCTAGACATTACCAACAACGACCACAAGATGGAGATATTGTCCAAAGAGGCAAGCAGGCCAAAGCCCCGATAAGGTAAAATCATTTTTTGAAAGAGATTGCTGTCAGAATGCACATCCGTATCCCAAACAGAATCTCTAGTAGAATATGATCATTTGTGAAACAGGCAAATGAGTGTCTGCTACAATATGATTGCTACATATCTGCATTTGTTGGTTTTTAAGGAGTAAGAGTGCAGGGGGTTTAAACCTGTGATCCAGTGTGTTGAAGTATTTCACAACACTACCCCTAGCACATCTGGAAATAAATCCTCATAATGATTATTGCCCTGGGCATGTACCAAAAAATCAGTGAGCATATATATATATATCATTGTGTTGAAGCTAGAGACACAGAATAAGTGCAAACACATCCTAAATACAGTGTTCCTGCACCTTTGACCTCATCCAGAATATATCGTTTTTTGAAAGGGATTGCTGTCAGAATGCACAACTGAATCCCAAACAGAATCTCTAGTCAAATATGATCATTTGTGAAACAGGCAAATGAGTCTCTCAGGTGCCCATTGCTCATTTTCAGACACATTTATGCAATACTTTCACCATGCGTTGAGCAATAGGGATTAAAGATACCAGAGGTAAGGTTTAAAAGTGATTCTTAGGTGCAACACATCAGCGATACAGCTAGGCATCTGAAATGCGGGGTTTGAGAGCCCTTCAGGGAACACCGTACCCTAAAGGTACCAGAAGTCCACTAGTATAAGCATTAAGTCACTGTCACCCCTGTTACAATGTGATTGCTACATATCTTCATTTCTTTGGTTTTTAAGGAGTAAGAGTGCAGGGGGTCTAAATCTGCGATCCAGGGTGTTGAAGTATTTCACAACACTACCTGTAGCCCGTCTGGAAATAAATCCTCATTCTGATTATTGACCTGGGCATGTACCAATTAATCACTGAGCATATATATATATCACTGTGTTGAAGCTAGAGACCTGTATGTAATAATATGATGCTAAAATGTTATTTTCACATATATTAATGTAATAAATGATTGCTTATGCTTTATAAACAAATCTAATTAAAATAAAAGCTAAAGTTTTGTATTTATCTTGTACCATAGAACATGATTTTCTTTGTATTTCAAGCCCACAAAGTGTCCAAATGACGCACTACATGATATAAAGAAGATTATCACAAGCATATCGGTATTATCTTTCTTATGAAAATGCATTCCTTTCATTATCTTTTACTTTTTAAAATGAACTCAAGTTGTGTATAATGTAATAATTTAAGTAGAATAGATTCTAATAATATAATGATTCAGTGTGTTGCACTACTTCAATGCTTCACTGCTCTATGCCGTCTGGAAATAAATCCTCAGACTGCTTACTGCCCTGGGCATGTACCAATGAATTACAGGAGCACATCTATTTATCACTGCGTTGAAGCAGGAGACACACAGTCTCTGCAAACACATCCTAAATACAGTGTTCCAGCACCTTTGACCTCATCCAGAACGTATCATTTCTTGAAAGGGATTGCTGTCCGAATGCACATCTGAATCCCAAACAGAATCTCTAGTAAAATATGATCATTTGTGAAACAGGCAAATGACTGTCTCAGGGGCCCATTCCTCATTCTCAAGACACATGTATGCAGTACGTACACCATGCATTGAGCAATAGGGACTGAATACGCCACAGGTTAGGTTAGAAGTCATTCTGAGGTGCCACATGAGAGGGATACAGCTAGGCATCCGAAATGTAGGGTTTGAGACCCTTCAGGAGCACTGCATCCTTTGAGACAGACCCGTGCATGTTAAACAAATGATCATTTCTTTCGGCATTAGGGACTAAATATACTAAACGTATGATGCTAAAATGTTATTTTCACATATATTAATGTAATAAATGATTGCTTATGCTTTATAAACAAATCTAATTAAAATAAAAGCTAAAGTTTTGTATTTATCTTGTACCATAGAACATGATTTTCTTTGTATTTCAAGCCCACAAAGTGTCCAAATGACGCACTACATGATATAAAGAAGATTATCACATGCATATCGGTATTATCTTTCTTATGAAAATGCATTCCTTTCATTATCTTTTACTTTTTAAAATGAACTCAAGTTGTGTATAATGTAATAATTTAAGTAGAATAGATTCTAATAATATAATGATCCAGTGTGTTGCACTACTTCACTGCTTCACTGCTCTATGCCGTCTGGAAATAAATCCTCAGACTGCTTACTGCCCTGGGCATGTACCAATGAATTACAGGAGCACATCTATTTATCACTGCGTTGAAGCAGGAGACACATAGTCTCTGCAAACACATCCTAAATACAGTGTTCCAGCACCTTTGACCTCATCCAGAACGTATCATTTCTTGAAAGGGATTGCTGTCCGAATGCACATCTATATCCCAAACAGAATCTCTAGTAAAATACGATCATTTGTGAAACAGGCAAATGACTGTCTCAGGGGCCCATTCCTCATTCTCAAGACACATGTATGCAGTACGTACACCATGCATTGAGCAATAGGGATTAAAGACACCACAGGTAAGGTTAGATGTCATGTTCTATGATCATTTCTTTCAGCATTAGGGACTAAATATACCAAACGTATGATGCTAAAATCCTGAAAAAAGGATGTGCTCCATCTCGGCAGTAGATTGGATTCCAAAACTGATTTGGGTCAATATACATTACCTTTGAAGATAAGGTACAGTCTACTGTAGGGAACCATCAACTTAGAAAGCATTGGCCTTCCCTGGGGGTCAGGTAGGTGCAAAAGATAAACCTTTATCCTATCTTTATCTTAAGATAAGTGGCCAAGCAGTATTTTTCCAAGATTCACCAAGCACATCATGTTGCCATAGTAGACAAAGTTCTATAAAATGTTAAATAACTTTTAAAAAAAGCATCTTGGTCTTACAGTACTGTACAAGGTGAATTAAACTGTCCCTGGTAATAAAAAGTAATTAGAAGCATCTCAGAAACTTTATCTCTAGAAACATTAGCTGTTTTATATCATGTAATTTAGTGTGATGTTGTCAGAATTCAAGGACATTATCACACACCGAAATTGGTTCAGTTAAATCTAAAAAACGCAGCTAAACATGGGTTTAAATGTAAAATAGAAGTCTTACCTCTTGTCAAAAGATTTAATTCAAGAAGCGATGTAATAAATGATTGCTTATGCTTTATAAAGAAGCTTAAGTTTTGTATTTATCTTGTACCATAGAACATGATTTTCTTTGTATTTGAAGCCCACAAAGTGTCCAAATGATGCACTACATGATATAAGGAAGATTATCACATGCATATCGGTATTATCTTTCTTATGAAAATGCATTCCTTTCATTAACTTTTACTTTTTAAAATGAACTCAAATTGTGTATAATGTAATAATTTAAGTAGAATAGATTCAGGTAGGAAATATAGAGTCATGATGTTTATGGCTGACATCATTTCACATGGGTGAATTTTAAGCTAAGAAATAAAAACATTTACAATGAAGATACCATTGCTTAATTTTAAATGCCTTTAAAAAATAAATACCTCCTGAGAATAATTTGCCACTCCCAGATCCTTGGTAAGGTACTGTTTGAATCCAATCAGGAGAGGAGCATCCAGGGAGTGCTTTCTATAGAGTCCAGCTTGGGCCACTCTCTTCCGGCCTGCTGATACTTTTTAACTACTCAGGGCCTGTAAGGATATAAAACACCGGTTTAAACATTTTATACCTATAAGACAAATTAGAATTTTAGTAAAAAATAGATACATCTGAAAAATAAAAAGTCTTACTGCTGATAGAGTTCTTCAGAGCTCACATCTTCCCCTTCCTTATCCGCTTCTGTTTCAGTTTCTAGAGCAGCCTCTGGCATCTCTTCCTCCTGGACAGCGGCCTCTTGCTCAGGGCCGCTGGAATGCAGGTAGATTCTTTTCAACATGCTTTTACATAATATGTTGTAACAATGATTTCAAAAAGAAACTACAGAAGCCTTACAGATTAAAAATATCTCACCTTGCCAATGTGTCTTCAGGCTTCCCATGTACAAAAAGGCCCAAGGACTCTAGCAGTCTTACAACCACTATCCTGTTTGCCTCACCAGACACGATCTCTATTCTGTGGTAATCCACGATGACCCCGTTCTTCAGGTGATTCATCATGTCCTCCCTCGCCTGTTGAGAGGCCATCCTGATCTTTTCTGCCGTGGCGTGCTTCATACACGCCCTCTTCAAGTGAGCAGGAAGCTGATCAAGAGTATTCAGGTACATCTTGCACACCAGGGGAATCCGCGCGGGTTTCCTTTGAAAATAAATAATACCATCTGTGTATAGAAACAAGCTAAGACTGATTTCTTAAATTATCCTTAATTTTCTCTCTCATAGTTTGAGCATAATGATTTTATTGCATTTATATAAGAATTGCTCATTGCTCCTAAATAAATAATGGTTTCATAAAAAAGTGAACACTTACTTGGTCTCAGTCACAGACTTTCCAATAGAAGCCATTGTGGAGTTCAGCAACTGCAGGTCCTAGAAGTGGGGAAGGAATTTTAAAAGAGAAATTGAATTACAATACAGAAGGAATGGCTGAGGGATCACTGAAATATATATATATACAAATTCCAAAGACTGAGTCCATATAGAAACAACTACCTTTCATTTTCAGTATAAGAAAAAAAAAACATTATCTTCCAAAGCATCATAAAATTGTCCCTTCTTCCAGACTCTACTTCTCTCTTGTAGTAGTATAGCAGACCTTTCCAGGTGAGCAGATCACAGAGTCCGAAATGAGCTTCCTCCATCAAGCAAAGTACCTGAACATGACTCTGTCTTCATAAAAGCGCCCCTGTAATAAAGAAATTAAATCCGAAATCAAGAGGGCAGTTGCCTACTGAAATACAAGAAGTCATCAATTTTAACCTAGCAACACATTAAAGGCTGCATCTATACAAGTACGATTATAGAAATGCTCACCAGATTACGTTTTAAGAAGGAACTGCGCCTCAGGTTCCGCCGAGATCTTAACTCGGATGGCAGGATTCAGAGTCCGGAGTGCGGACTGATGGCGCACGGAGGGTCCATATACTGTGGATCCCTCAGTGATCTTCCGCGTATTCAAACCGCTAGCGTGTGACTCCCCTGTCCCCGTGACCTCATTGCTCTGCTCTCTCCTCTGTGCAGCTGAGCCCGACTCACGGTAAAATGGAAAAAAATATGCCCTCGACGTGAGATTTATTCTGGAGCGAGCCAGTGTTGCGCATAGCTGCCTTCAAAGCAGTTAACCCAGGTTCGATTCCCGGCCAACGCAGTTGCGAATGTTTTCAAATGCTGTCATGAGCCTTGGATTGTGACTAGCAAAGCGAAGCCTTTTGAAAGAGCTAAAGCACTGCAAAACGGAATTGAAGGAGAATCTTACAGGGGATTCTGAGCAGTGTCTGCATACATGCAGTCAGATAAAGGTGCCGAAAGCTTGAGCTACTCTCAATGTCATGCTGCCCTTCCCCGGAGTAAATCTGTTACATTGAAAGAATGCTTCTGGCAGGTTCAAGAAGGGACCCTTGTTAATTGGAGAAATCAATGATTTCGAATGAATTCTGTATGCGTTAAAAGACAGCTATACACAGAAAACACGCAGGACACTGCTCATGATGTTTCCCGAGCCGAAACACAGTGCGTTTTTCCAAGCCATTTGACAAAGCCCACCCACTGAAAACTGCAGCAGATCGTGTAAAGACGTTCAACTTTGTAACTACTGCACGCACAGGAAGCAGAATAAATTCCTCTTTTCAAACTGTCAAAGGTTTGCTTTGCGAACGCTGCAGGACATCGCACAATCTCTTTTGAATGGGGACAAACGATTTCTTATGGGGCGCAGTAAGTACAGACGTTTAAAATGCTCTACTCATGCCGACGATGCAGCATGAAGAAGCGCAACCTAACGTTTGACAGACAAAAGCCAGGCGCCGCTTCGAGCAATATGAAATCAAACTGACAGCACACGGAGTTTCGCGCTGACACAAAAGTAATCTCGACAGACGCCGTTCTCTGCATAAAGCTGAAAGAGCTAAAGAGCGTTTCTGTTGAGACGTAACAAGCTCGTTTCTTTCTACCATGATATCACCGTGACCAAATCTGTCTTTAAACACCTTGCTCAGTCTCTGACGAGACTGTCAAAAATTGCTCTCGCCGATTGTATTTCTTCCACATGTTTGGGGTGTCTCCCAGGTGGCTTGTGGCAAACTTTAGACGAGACTTTTTATGGATATCTTTGAGAAATGGCTTTCTTCTTGCCACTCTTCCATAAAGGCCAGATTTGTGCAGTGTAAGACTGATTGTTGTCCTATGGACAGACTCTCCCACCTCAGCTGTAGTTCTCTGCAGTTCATCCAGAGTGATCATGGGCCTCTTGGCTGCATCTCTGATCAGTCTTCTCCTTGTCTGAGCTGAAAGTTTAGAGGGACGGCCAGGTCTTGGTAGATTTGCAGTGGTCTGATACTCCTTCCATTTCAAGATGATCGCTTGCACAGTGCTCCTTGGGATGTTTGAAGCTTGGGAAATCTTTTTGTATCCAAATCCGGCTTTAAACTTCTCCACAACAGTATTACGGACCTGCCTGGTGTGTTCCTTGGTCTTCATGATGCTCTCTGCGCTTTCAACAGAACCTTGAGACTATCACAGAGCAGGTGCATTTATACAGAGACTTGATTACACACAGGTGGATTCTATTTATCACCATCAGTCATTTAGGACAACATTGGATCATTCAGAGATCCTCGCTGAACTTCTGGAGTGAGTTTGCTGCACTGAAAGTAAAGGGGCCGAATAATTTTGCACGCCCCACTTTTCATTTTTTTATTAGTTAAAAAAGTTTCAAAAATCCAATAGATTTCGTTCCACTTCACAATTGTGTCCCACTTGTTGGTGATTCTTCACATAAAATAAAAAATTTATATCTTTATGTTTGAAGCCTGAAATGTGGCAAAAGGTTGAAAAGTTCAAGGGGGCCGAATACTTTCGCAAGGCACTGTACATCCTGTTCAATGATAAAAAGGTAACATCTATCCTCACTCCAGAGTAAATCTCACGTTGAGGGAATATTTTTTTTCACTTTACCGTGAATCGGGCTCGGCTGCACAGAGGAGAGAGGACAGGTGACAGGGGAGTCACACGCTGGCGGTTTGAATACGCGGAAGATCACTGAGGGATCCACAGTATATGGACCCTCCATGCGCCATCAGTCCACACTCCGGACTCTGAATCCTGCCATCCGAGTTTACTAGTTGCAGTGCTGATCTCACTGGGTTACAGTCCTGTAGTGTCACACCAGGGCCAGTGGCGCAATGGATAACGCGTCTGACTACGGATCAGGAGATTGCAGGTTCGACTCCTGCCTGGCTCGGGTCATTTTTAAACGCATCGGGCTACTCCCTAAGCAGTCTGTGCTACTTTCTGCATTGTAATCGTACCCAGTAAGAGATTTCCTTCATGTAAATGAACTGCACCTGCCAGCTTCAGAAAAACACCTGGGCTCAGTACGGTGCTGAGAGCTCAGCGTTGCTGTTGTTCTAATTAGCACGCACTGCATCGGCTATGAGCCCGAACTTTTCAATTATTCCGATCAGTAAGTCAACACGTAGTCCACATGAACGGTAGAAATATTCTCGTCTGTCTCGTTTGTATAGAACTGAATGTCCCTGACAATGTACTGTTAGTTTTAATTGAAGAACGGCATTTGTGTTCAAATATACCAGACAAGTTTATGTAACTGCTCATGCGACACTCAGTTGTAATTAGTCAAGAAAAAAAAGTCGAACAACAGCTGCGGGTTTGATTCTGAACGTATGAGATTGCAGCGCCTTTTACTTCCATTGACAAATGATAGAGATTCGAAGAGAGATCCTTCAGACCAGCAAGCAAACCCACGGCTTTTTCGGTTTTCTATCTAGGCAACGTTGGTGTCTGCAATAGCATACATGAAAGCGTGATGCAATTTCTGTGGCTACATTTGTTGCACATCATGCACAGTAAGAGTGTTTCTAACACCAAATAAAAAGTCAACAATTAGCGATCACGCCTTCTCCTCAGTTAACCCACTGAAACCCTTGCTGTTAACAGTTCTTTACTGCGTGCTTTACCAGCACCTACATATCGTGTCGGTTCTTTCAGCTTTATTCATTAGGTTTTCAAAGGCATAAGTAGAGCACCAGAGGTGCGAACGCAAAATGTGTGGTTATCTGAAGAATTGCTTCCCATGGCGGCGGGTCCAAGTGATTTCGCGTTGTTATAGTACCAGGAAAGGAGAAGCGGCACTTCACTTCTGCCGCGCAGGCACAAGGCGACGTGCGGCAGACGCCGGAGTCGGCAGGTTTCGAACCTCCGCGGGGAAGCCCCAACGCATTTCGAGCCCATCGCCTTAACCACTCGACCACAACAAAAGCGAGCCCACCACCGCCGCATTCCTCCTATAATCTAACACGGACTGCGAGGTGGCTGCGGAAACCTTTTTAAAGTTGCTCTCCGTTAAAAAAAATACCTTTCACAAGATTCGTGCCGGCAGACAGACACGCCTCAGAGGGTTTAAGGCTGGCTTCACGTTCAAATGATAAAGTCCCCCAGTCCGGATGTCAAAATGCAACTTTGGCAGACAGAAAAAACATCAACAAACCAAAAATGTGGACAAGGATTTTACAAGCTGCACCACACTGCACTTTCAAAAGCATTTACATTCGTGTTAGACGCAGGAATTGCCTTTGATTTGCGCGCTTACGAACGCCATGGAAAACGAAACAAAACTAAAGCCCTCAGCTCCTGCACTTGATTATAATCCCGTTACGTGTCGAAGCAGGAATTTACGTCATCTTACCACTGCAACACGGGGAATAGAGATGTAACGCAACGGGGGCTCAGGCGGGCGCCCTTGCCGCATCTGGTCGGCCCCATCCCGACTGGAGGCTCAAACCCGGGACTTCCGCGTCTCTCTGCAGCGACCTAGCCCCGTGAGCTAAAGAGAGACCTCTCCACAGCCCAGTAGCTGTGGTCCTGCTATCACAGGGAAGGGCGGTGACGTCACCCGCTCTTGTACGCCGGCTCTTACACAGTGCCTGTCGGCCGTAAGCGTTACAGAGGGAAATGAGCACAAGCTACGAATTGTCTCTAATCAGTCCCTACAGTTGTAAGACGCCTGGAAGCGTGCACCCCCATCATTAATCTTTGCGCATCTGTGCAAGGTAAACTCTGGAGCAGTCTCTGAAACGGCTCAAAGGAAACACGTGATTGATTCCATGAGCATCTGGGGTTCATTTCTTATTTACATTTAATTCAAGGGAAAGGCTTGGGTCAGTTTCAGACGGCCTCCAACAGCGAGATTCAAGCGCCCCACCTTCAGCCCAATCTGCGCCGCCAGAACGCCAACGGCTCCTCTGGTCTTTGGGGTGCGGTTGTGACCCCTTAACCTAAAGTGTTGGTGGCAGACAAATGGAGACTAACAGGTGATGTCCTAGGACATGACTACATTGTGACACTCGGTGGGGATGGTGACCATTGCTTGGAAAAGAGTGCGAGGCCCCTTTAGAAAAACATTTTGTTAACAGGCATTCTGCCTCAGCCTAAACACCTATAGCTTGCAAAGCGCATGCTATTAGACAGGCACCTCTGCAAGACCTTAAGAGTCTCTTAAACTAGTGATAGTAAGGTGTTCCCAATGGGCGATGTTTGGCTTTCAAATCATCTCTCTGTGGAAGCGCCGAGATGCAGCTGTTTAAGGCTTAGAAGCAGCTGACTGTTTCACTACCTAGCTGATTACTGTCAGTCAGGGAGCTCAGAGGTGAAAAGCCTGTCTGAGAGACAATTCGCCGTCGATCAGTTCAATATGTTCCGTACCAGCTCGGCGCACCTGAGATCATCTTGGTAGCCGTGTAGCTCAGATGAGTGAGAGCGTGTGTGTGTGTACCACCGTGATTGGATGCCGGTCCTTCTCAGGTCACAGTAAACCTTCTGCTGCCTAACTTTCCTAATTTTGGGGATCCCTTTGAAAAAGCAAAGGAAAAAAAAAACTGGCTCTTCATCAGCGTGATCGACCCAACCCAGTGTGCCCCAGTGGCCTAATGGATAAGGCACTGGCCTCCTAAGCCAGGGATTGTGGGTTCGAGTCCCATCTGGGGTGCTACTGTCCCTTTTTGAGCGTACAAATGTCCTTTTGATTTGCAAAGCTGCAACCCCACCTTACTCAGTGAGCGTCTCTGCTTTTCTCTCACATACAGTTGGGAGATGTCTTGCACTGAACGGCCTGCTTCAGATCACGCCACAGCACTTCAATGGGATTGGGGTCAGGACTCTTACTCGGCCATCCCAAAATACGGAATTTCTATTGTTTCAGCCACTCTGTTGTTGATGTACTCCTTTGTTTTTGTCATGCTGCATGACCCAGCGTCTTTCGAGTTTTAGATCACAGGCAGACACCCTGACATTCTGCTGTAGAATTTCCTGATACATCTTGGAATTCATCGGTCCCTCGATGATTGCAAGCCGTACAGCCTCCGCTATGCTTCCCAGGTGGGATGAGGTTTTGGAGTTGGTATGCAGTGTTTTGTTATCTCCAAACATAACGTTGTGCACATTTACCAACATGTTCAACTTTTGTCACTGTCCACAGAACATTGTTCCAGGAGTTGCTGTGGAACATCCATGTGGTCTTTAGCAAACTTGAGAGGGGCAGTGGTGGTTTTTTTGGGGGGGAGAGCAGTGGTTTCCTCCATGGTGACCTCGCATGATCACCACTCCTGTTCAGATTTCTTCTTATGGTGGACTCATAAACACAGACGTAAGACAAAGTCAACCACCTGTTCGCTAGATCCCATCCCCACTCAGCTAGTCAAAGATTCCCTCGAAGGACTGGCAGGACCTATAATTAGTATGATGAATGCATCGCTTGCGTCAGGCGTTGTACCTGATCAATTTAAGGTAGCGGTTGTTAGACCGCTCTTAAGAAGTCAAATTTGGATCAACAAGTTCTTAACAACTACAGGCCTGTCTCAAAGGTCCCATTTCAATCTAAAAGTCTTGGGAGAATAGTTGTTGCCCAACGTCAATCATATCTGGATTCAAATAATATACTTGAGAAATTTTAGTCTGGTTTCTGAAACTGCATTAACAAGAGTCGTAAATGATATTCTCTTAGCTACTGATGCAGGGAATGCAACAGTGCTTGTGCTTTGCTTCTAGATCTTAGAGCTGCCTTTGACACGGTTGACCTCTCTGTTTTGTTACACAGGCTTGAGTTTGAGGTTGGCTTATCTGGAACCGTCCTTCAGTGGTTTACTTCACATTTTACTCATCGTTTTCATTATGTTCAAATATCTAATAATTGTAGTGCTTCATCAATGTCACCAGTTCAATTTGGGGTACCAGAAGATCAGTGCTGGGACCAATATTGCTCTCTCTCTCTACATGCTGCTGCTAGGTAGGATAATATGAAAAAATAATATGAACTTTCATTCATATGCTGATGACACTCAAATAAACATTTTGTTTACACCAAACGACAACTCTTCTATTATCAGTTTAGTTAAATGCATTAAGGAAGGAAATACTTGGATGTGTGAAAACTTTTTGTTACTCAACTCTGAGAAAAATGAGGATCTGTTGATCGGAGGCAACAATACTGATAGGACTACTATAACTTCAGCACTTAACTCAGAGGATTTAAACATCTGCCTCAAAGAGACAGCACGTAACCTTGTTGTGAAAGGCGCTATATAGAAATACATTGATTTGAATTGAATTGACAATGTAAAATGTTGTGTGTGTTGTTTGTTAAACAAGACTGTCTTTATTTATCAAAAAATAAAAGGAATTTGCTAGGAATGCAAACGTTAGGTTGCGCTTCTTCATGCTGCATCGTCGGCATGAGTGGAGCTTTTTAAACGTCTGTACTTACTGTGCCCCATAAGAAATCGTTTGTCCCCATTCAAAAGAGATTGTGCGATGTCCTGCAGTGTTCGCAAAGCAAACCTTTGACAGTTTGAAAAGAGGAATTTATTCTGCTTCCTGTGCGTGCAGTAGTTACAAAGTTGAACGTCTTTACACGATCTGCTGCAGTTTTCAGTGGGCGGGCTTTGTCAGAGGGCTTGGAAAAACGCACTGTGTTTCGGCTCGGGAAACATCATGAGAAGTGTCCTGCATGTTTTCTGTGTATAGCTGTCTTTTAACGCATACAGAATTCATTCGAAATCATTGATTTCTCCAATTAACAAGGTTCCCTTAAAGGATGAGTCAAAGTAACGTCTAATCGGATTAGTTTCCTTAGAGCTGGTTCAGAGTTTGCTCAAGAGTTTACCTTTCACAGATGCGCAAAGAAAAATGTTGGGGGTGCACGCTTCAAGGTGCCTTACAGCTGTAGGGAGTGATTCGAGACGATTTGTGGCGTGTGCTCGTTCCCATATACCGTACGCCCCGGGGTGCAGTGCTAAGATGAAGTACAATACCGCTTGGGCACGTAACGGCGTTACACGCAAGTGCGGGACGTGAGGCTTTTCGTTTGTTCATTTTGTTTTGCTCTGCTTTGCTTTGTTTCGTGGTCAAGAGGCGTAAGGTAAGTCGTAATCCAGGGAGAACACTGGTGGCAAACAGTCCGAGGTGAGAGGCGAGGTCCAAAGTCGAAAAGGCAGAAGGGGAGTCCAATATCCAGAATAAACGAGGTAATGGAAAAAACGCCAGGTAGAGCTCTCAAGGAGTAGACTCAATACCAGCGGGAAGCAAGTAAAGATGGTAAAAATAGCACTGCGTACCCCACGGTGGAGTGTGTGCAGGTGGGTTAACTCGTGCGGCGGCGTTTGTTAATAATCACCCTCTGCTGGTGCTGTTTAGATTGCTTAAGAGTTGGTCTTAACTGCCTGGCGGTCATGACAAGCTCCTCTTTAAGCTGTGGTTTAGTTTTGCATTCATGTGTTTCTAGAGCAGTTATTTATGGGGGTGGGTGGGTCCTTCACAGAGGCTCAGGACAAATCCCCTGCATGAAAGTCTACTGTGTGCGTTCAAACAGTCACAGGTCAAGAGCCAGGCAGGAGGACAATGGACAGATGAGCCAACGAACTAAAAATAAAAGAACAGATATGAAAAAGCCACCATCTTTTTCTTTTTGACATTTTCCGACTTTCATGCAAGCCAGGACAAAGTTGCTCGTAGCTACTTGTGGATTCAAATACTCTATCGAGTGCTTTGATGAGTTTTTGCAATTTGATTGTCGTCCTGTCAGCCTGTTTCTGTTTTTTTTTTTCAATCTAGGGATGGAAAGTATGAGGGAAATGATGGAGCAATCAATAACCGCTCCGGAAAAATGGCAGAAAGAAATGGTCCGTCACTAAGGACATTTGTGAAGCAGAGGAGTGACATCACCACAAAGGCGACTTATTCTGCTGATCGTTTTGGTGAATAATGATTGAGGCGTGTTAAGAGAAAGGTAGCTGCGTCAGCATGCTTAGGCTGCAAAGGATCAAGCAAAGGTTTACTCCATGCTGAAAAGAGAAGAAAAGAAGCACAACGTTTCGACTGTGGAGCCTTCTGCACCATCTTCTTTAGCGATGGTGATGATGTTTACATTGGAAAAACTGAGACACGCATACTGGAGGGGCTTGAACCACCAACTTTTCAGCACCACAGAGTCTGACAGTCTTTTGTGCACCCTACATTTGCAGGTTTATGGTCAAAGAAAACAATCACTTGCGCTTCTTGCAGCCGGCAATCTTTTTCCACTGACAACCAAGAAATGGATTTCATCTTTCACAAGCTGTATGGATTTCTTCAAAAACAAGTTATTCCAGAAAGGAAATGAATTCTTGCATTAAACTGAACCAAGCTGTACATGTTTGTCTGAAATGAGACATTCGGCACAACAAGACACGGAGAGAGGCACCGCTGGTATTCAGACCCAGGATCGCCTGCTTACTAGGCGGGCACTTTAAGCCACTAGGGAACAGCGCCAGCGGAGCACCGCGCTTTTACAGACACTTGGACACATCTGCGTTCGGTGTGCACTTAACCTGCTCTCTGAGCCCGTTGCCTCCGTCCCATTTAATAGCAGAACTGACGCCAAGAGAAATGATGAGAAATGGCATTTATCGGGCACTTTTCATGTCCAAGGAGCTCAATGCCCTTGACACCTCCACAAGGCGACAGAGCTGTGCATTCTTTGGCGACACCATTTCTTCTTTTGTTTAATTTCTATACTTATTGATAGAATAAAAATGATATGTCATGTACTGTAAGGGAAATGTCTCTTTTCATGGGGAAAGCTAGCACCAGCAAATGTTGTGTTTAGAAGAAGTGATTTAACATGACACGTGACCTAATTTACCGGAGCAAAAGCTCACCCAGCAAGCCCTGCTTTACTTCTACAGGAGAGAAGTACTGTAGAGTCTGCAAGATGTTCAGCTTGGTAGCTACGTCAGCATGCCTCGGCTGCAAAGGAACAAGTACTAGGTTTATTGCATGCTGAAAAGAGAAGAACGGAAACACAGCGTTTCGACTGTGAGGTCTTCTCACACCTGAAGAAGCCTCACACCTGTAAAAGGCTCCATGGTTTTCTTTCTTCTCTTTTCAACATGGAATACACCTATTGTCTGCAAGATGTGACAATTTCATGGTGTTTTGGAAGAAAACCTTTTTTCTTTGAATTCAAAATCAATCGGAATTTCAGCACGACACATCAACACTTTTTCTGTTTTAAGGAGATGATATTTTAAACCTGATAAAAATAGTAGGAAACACAAGTTTCTTGCTGTGAAAATTTAGATGGGGAAGTGTACTACTAGTAGCAGTGTAGAGCTCTCTGTGGTGGAGTGCAAGTGCATGTTCTATGGGCCAGTGGCGTAATGGATAACGCGTCTGACTTCGGATCAGAAGATTGTAGGTTCGAGTCCTGCCTGGCTCATGAGGCTTTTAAACCTCTCAGGTTCCTCGGTAACAGGTTGCCGTCATGTATATGAACTATAGAAAAGCATTTGCCACAACCCGTAAATTAGCACGCAAGTGCGGGCTAGTGAACACAGAACTGTATGGAGATCATCTCCAGCTCCGAGCTCAATTGCAATGAAAAAACATGCAGAACAGAACTGGAGAGCAGCTGAATTTGTGCTCGGTAGGGTGGGGAGGACTCAGCATTGCTATTGTTCTAATTGGCATGAACTGCAGGGGATCTGAATCAGAACATGTCAGTTAGTTCGATCATTGCGTCAATATGTAGGCCACGTTAATACAGAATTATTACTTTGTCTGTCTCGTCTTTGTATATAGCTGAATGTCCCTGACAATTTCATGTTAGTTTTTAAGAACGACATTGGTGCTAATAGATACACATATAGCATATAAGGAACACGTAAAAGTTTAGTCCATGCTGAAAAGATAAGAAAACCGCCACAACGTTTCATCTTGGAATAAATCTTTACTTGTTGTTTTGCAGCCTACCCATTCTGACCTAACTCCTCCCTTTAATTCCCTAACAGATAAGGGTACGTAACGGCTCATGCGATGCTCAGTTGCAATTTGTCCCAAAACAAACAAGAACAGCAGCTGAGGGTTTGAGTTTGAACATGCACTGTATTAAAGCAGCTTTTATTTCCATTGATAAATGCTAGATATTCCTACAGAGATTCTCCAGGTGAGTAAGCGATTCCTGTTTCTGTTTCTATTTCTGTTTCATATATATATATACAGTATATATATATATGTTACATGTGTCTCTGCAATAGTACAAATGTGTTATACACTATCAGGGGCTGCTTTTTTGTGCACCTCATCTACAACAAGGGTTTTTTTTTCATTTATGTTTGTGGACCTTCACCATTTGAGGAAGTGAGTTAGATAAGAAAGTTACAGGTATGGTGAGCAATGACTGACAAAGGCACGTACTGCGTATTCCTTACAGAAGTGTAAGCAATTTGTTCTAAAAAACACCGGCTAAAGTCCAACATCGTTAGCAATCTTATTACTTAAACAGAATTAACGTCAATAAACTGTAAGGTGCTGGTACATGCGAGTAGATTTGATCTTCTATTAAACAAAAATGCAATTACAGCTCTAAAAAGGTCAACCTAGACTTCTGGAACAGATCTGTTCAGGTCATCGCTTTTCCTCTGACCTTGTGAGTCTTTGGAATTTTAAAAGTGTATTTTGCTTGCCTTTCATGTGGTCTGTGTACAAGTCACTGTGGCGTATGCGGTCCTACACAGCCTTGCTATAGACGTGACGAGCCTCCGCTATGTTGCAATGGAGAACAGGTTCAGTACGGAGCTGCCGAGAAAATTCAGCTGGAAAGCTCGTTGCAGAAAAGCATCGGTATCTGTGTCCAGCGGCAAAGCGTCCTTCGTGGGTGCTGAAGAATCGATTTCACAGGCTGCGGGTCCAGGCGATTTAGAGTGTTAAAGGTCCCAGCGAAAACGAAACGGCGCTGGTCCTTTTACACGCACGCACGCAACCAAATGCAAAGGACGCCGTAGTCGGCAGGATTTGAACCTGCGCAGGGAGACCCCAACGGATTTCAAGTCCGTCACCTTAACCACTCGGCCACGACTACAGCGAGCGCCGCGGCCGCTGCCTTCTTGCTACAATCGAACAGGGAGTGCGAGGCGGCGGCGGCAGCGGAGGCAACTTTTTTCAAGTTCGCTCTCCGTTTAAGAAACCTTTTACGCCATACGTGCAAGCACACACACACACACCTTAGAGGACTTAAGGGTGGCTTCAAGTTGGAATGATAAAGTCTCCCCGTTCGGACATGAAAACAGAACGTTCTTAGACAGAAAGCAACCAACAACGGAGACATGTGGACGACGATTTTAGTCACTGCACTTTGAATAGCATTTTTGCTCCAGTTACAGGAGATGCACCAATGGCCCTTGACCTACGCTCTTACCAATGCCTTGAACATTCAAACAAAACAGCCCTCAAGTCCTGCGGTTTAATATAACGCTGTTACGTGTCGAGGCAGTATTTGACTCTGTCCTACCGTTGAGACACGGGGCGTATATGGAAACGAACACATGCTACGGATCGTCTCTAATCGGTCCCTACAGTTGGAAGGCTCCTTGAAGAGTGCACCCCCATCATTCATCTTTGCGCATCTGTGAAAGGTAGACTCTTGAGCAATGTTTGAGCCAGCTCTAAGGCAACTAGTGCTATTGGACAGAGACCTCTGGAAGATCCTAAGAGTCTCTTAACACCACTTCCAGCAGCAAGCTTAATTGTTCGCTGGAGGTCTCCCACCCAGGTACTGACCAGGCAAAGAATCACCACTACATTGAATGAGGAAGTTAATCCTGAAATCCAATTACATATCTCAAGGTAAGACAAATCCATAAGAACATGTCTTAGTATTACTTTGTTTACATTAGTATGGCACTGAGTTGGAGCTCCTCTTTAAGCTGTGGTTTAGTTTTGCATTCATGTGTTTCTAGAGCAGTTATTTATGGGGGTGGGTGGGTCTTTCACAGAGGCTCAGGACAAATCCCCCGCCTGAAAGTCTAATGTGTGCGTTCAGACAGTCACAGGTCAAGAGCCAGGCAGGAGGACAATGGACAGAAGAGCCAACGAACTAAAAATGAAAGAACAAATATGAAAAAGCCACCATCTTTTTCTTTTTGACATTTTCCGACTTTCATGCAAGCCAGGACAAAGTTGCTCGTAGCTACTTGTGGATTCAAATACTCTATCGAGTGCTTTGATGAGTTTTTGCAATTTGATTGTCGTCCTGTCAGCCTGTTTCTGTTTTTTTTTTTTCAATCTAGGGATGGAAAGTATGAGGGAAATGATGGAGCAATCAATAACCGCTCCGGAAAAATGGCAGAAAGAAATGGTCCGTCACTAAGGACATTTGTGAAGCAGAGGAGTGACATCACCACAAAGGCGACACATTCTGCTGATGGTTTTGGTGAATAATGATTGAGGCGCGTTAAGAGAAAGGTAGCTGTGTCAGCATGCGTAGGCTGCAAACGATCAAGCAAAGGTTTACTCCATGCTGAAAAGAGAAGAAAAGAAGCACAACGTTTCGACTGTGGAGCCTTCTGCGCCATCATCTTTAGCGGTGATGATGTTTTGGGCTTGAACCACCAACCTTTCGGTTAACAGCCGAACGCGCTAACCGATTGCGCCACAGAGACTGACGGCCACTTGTGCTCCCTACATTTGCAGGTTTATGGTCAAAGAAAACAATCACTTGCGCTTCTTGCAGCCAGCAATCTTTTTCCACTGACAACCAAGAAATGGATTTCATCTTTCACAAGCTGTATGGATTTCTTCAAAAACAAGTTATTCCAGAAAGGAAATGAATTCTTGCATTAAACTGAACCAAGCTGTACATGTTTGTCTGAAATGAGACATTCGGCACAACAAGACACGGAGAGAGGCACCGCTGGTATTCAGACCCAGGATCGCTTGCTTACTAGGCAGGCACTTTAAGCCACTAGGGAACAGCGCCAGCAGAGCACCGCGCTTTTACAGACACTTGGACACATCTGCGTTCGGTGTGCACTTAACCTGCTCTCTGAGCCCGTTGCCTCCGTCCCATTTAATAGCAGAACTGACGCCAAGAGAAATGATGAGAAATGGCATTTATCGGGCACTTTTCATGTCCAAGGAGCTCAATGCCCTTGACACCTCCCCAAGGCGACAGAGCATTCTTTGGCGACAACATTTTTTCTTTTGTTTTATTTCTATACTTATTGATAGAAAAAAAACGATATGTCATGTACTGTAAGGGAAATGTCTCTTTTCATGGGGAAAGCTAGCACCAGCAAATGTTGTGTTTAGAAGAATTGATTTAACATGACACGTGACCTAACATACCGGAGCAAAAGCTCACCCAGCAAGCCCTGCTTTACTTCTACAGGAGAGAAGTAGAGTCTGCAAGATGTTCAGCTGGGTAGCTATGTCAGCATTCCTCGGCTGCAAAGGAACAAGTAATAGGTTTATTGCATGCTGAAAAGAGAAGAAAGGAAACACAACGTTTCGGCCGTGAGGTCTTCTCACACCTGAAGAAGCCTCACACCTGTAAAAGGCTCCATTGTTTTCTTTTTTCTCTTTTCAACATGGAATACACCTATTGTCTGCAAGATGTGACAATTTCACGGTGTTTTGGAAGAAAACGTTTTTTCTTTGAATTCAAAATCAATCGGAATTTCAGCACAACACATCAACACTTTTTCTGTTTTAAGGAGATGATATTTTAAACCTGATAAAAATAGTAGGAAACACAAGTTTCTTGCTGTGAAAATTTAGATGGGGAGGTGTACTACTAGTAGCAGTGTAGAGCTCTCTGTGGTGGAGTGCAAGCGCATGTTCTATGGGCCAGTGGCGTAATGGATAACGCGTCTGACTTCGGATCAGAAGATTGTAGGTTCAAGTCCTGCCTGGCTCGTGAGGCTTTTAAACCTCTCAGGTTCCTCGGTAACAGGTTGCCGTCATGTATATGAACTATAGAAAAGCATCTGCCACAACCCGTAAATTAGCACGCAAGTGCGGGCTAGTTAACACAGAACTGTATGGAGATCATCTCCAGCTCCGAGCTCAATTGCAATGAAAAAACATGCAGAACAGAACTGGAGAGCAGCTGAATTTGTGCTCAGTAGGGTGGGGAGGACTCAGCATTGCTTTTGTTCTAATTGGCATGAACTGCAGGGGATCTGAATCAGAACATGTCAGTTAGTTCGATCATTGCGTCAATATGTAGGCCACGTTAATACAGAATTATTACTTTGTCTGTCTCGTCTTTGTATATAGCTGAATGTCCCTGACAATTTCATGTTAGTTTTTAAGAACGACATTGGTGCTAATATATACATATATAGCATATAAGGAACACGTAAAAGTTTAGTCCATGCTGAAAAGATAAGAAAACCGCCACAACGTTTCATCTTGGAATAAATCTTTACTTGTTGTTTTGCAGCCTACCCATTCTGACCTAACTCCTCCCTTGAAATTGCCAAACAGATAAGGGTACGTAACGGCTCATGCGATGCTCAGTTGCAATTTGTCCCAAAACAAACAAGAACAGCAGCTGAGGGTTTGAGTTTGAACATGCACTGTATTAAAGCAGCTTTTATTTCCATTGATAAATGCTATATATTCCTACAGAGATTCTCCAGGTGAGTAAGCGATTCCTGTTTCTGTTTCTATTCCTGTTTCATATATATATATACAGTGTATATATACAGTATTGTACTATTATTATATAATTCGTTACACTGTGGCTGTGTTGTGTGTGTTAAGCTGCTGTTGCACTGCAATTTCCCTCACGGGATCAATAAAGTATCTATCTATAAGAAGACATTACCAACAACGACCACAAGATGGAGATATTGTCTAGACATTACCAACAACGACCACAAGATGGAGATATTGTCCAAAGAGGCAAGAAGGGCAAAGCCGCGATAAGGTAAAATCATTTTTTGTAAGAGATTGGTGTCAGAATGCACATCCGTATCCCAAACAGAATCTCTAGTAAAATGTGATCATTTGTGAAACAGGCAAATGAGTGTCTGCTACAATATGATTGCTACAGATGCAGCCATTCAAAATGTGCGGGCGATACTGCATTATTTTAAATACCGCTAGCAAAATAATAGTATCCGGAATTTCCGCAAGGTGGAGCTAATAAAGCTCAACTTCTCATGTTTGAGCTGTAGCCATCAAAGTCTTTAATGAAGATATTACTAATAGTATTAATAATAAATGACCTTGGACAAGCTGTAAACTCAAAGTATTGCCCTGGTCCACATTATTTTTTTCACTGACCTTCATTGTAAAAGTAACACCACAGCATTTCGCAATCACGCATTTTTTTCCAATCATGCAAAGTACAGTAATTTTTGAGAATCGATTCACCATGCCTTTCACATGCTCATAAAAGAGATTGATTTAGGAACATAAACATATTACCGTATGCAAACTGTACTGTATACAGTTTGTATATGTATATGTATATGTATATGTATATTTAATGTCTTAACTGTGCCCGTTTAAGTATTGAATATTTATATGGAATTTTACCACTGAAGGGAAATCTTAGTGCCTGAGCATAAAAAGAATAGGAGCGTAATGCAACGCGTGTGAAGGCCATAAACGATATTAATTTTGGAACATAAACATACAGTATATGGCTGGTCTCGGTACTTTAAAGAAAACATACACGAAACATGGTTTCATTATGACCAGAATCGGTCTTGAGATATTTTTAACTTGATTTACAGTATTTGAGAGGTATGTCTTGACACCGATACTACGTAAATACTCCTCACGTATGTGTTTCTAGGTTTATATTATGCATTTCATACGGTCAAATTGCTTTTGAGCAACTGATAAGAAGCGCGAAACGGTATGCCCAGGGCGTTTTAGTTTTTGTTTTGTTTTAATGCAGTGCAGTGGATTGATTAGAGATATCAAGTACATACAAGTCATTTTTTAAATGTTGTAGTTCGTCTTGTAAAAATGTTACGAGTACATCATCTGTCAACAATTACACAGGTTCTGTTTCCATATTGCGGTTTTTGGTTACGTAATACTATTTTCTAATTTCACGTTGTGAATATATGATTTGGGCAAACAGAGCCGCAAAGAAGTACATTATGGGTTGTTGTTGTTTTTTTGCAGTTTTATCTAAAATAAGCGATGCTTAAACCTTTGTCTGATTCTTGTGAAACTATCCACACGACAGTTACCTAGGAGTTGACTTCAGTGATGTCACTGATGGGATGTTTCTAAAAATCCATCCTCTGTAAAACATCTTCTCTAGTTGTTCTGCATATGTATTCGCTAATGAAGCTGTGTGTTCTGAGCCTGGTTCTCTACATTTCTGTATGAACCAGCTTAAAGGGCTAAAGACAGCTTGTGTTTAAATTGAGTGTAAGGTAATTTATGCTTCTAAAGTCATGGTCAGCATTTATTATTGTACTGTGCTGTAAACTTCTTCTGTGCCTAATTACATTATTTTATAGTCGATAATGTTTCTGTAGTGCTTTTTCAGCCCTCAGCATGTGACTGCGCTGGTGGTGCTGTGGGTTAGGTTCCTGACTCCTATGTCACATGGTCTGTGGTTGAATCTCATGGAACTATGACTTTAATTTTTAACAAACATTTCTTTGAAAAAATGAAACATTTCCCTTGGTCAGAGATTAAATAAAACCTCACTCGCATCAAAACAAATTTATATTTCTAAATATCACAACATGATCGAATTTACGTCTTTTTAATAACAATGAATAGTCACCTATGCGTTACAAAATAAACATTTATATTGATTTGAATCGAGTTTTGATTTAAATCGTAAACGCGTGTTTAAAGGCGATATACTGTATAAAAGCGCTGATTCTTATGGAATGTGTTTGGCCGGGGATTCAAAAAAATTATTTTTTTTAATCGCGTATCTAAGGAAAATTGCAGTATAACTTTGTTCATGCACAAACAGTGGCATGTTACATTATAATTTGGGTGTCTCCTCTTGCCAGAAAGCTCTAAATTGGATTTTGAGTGCGGTTTTTGACTTTTTCTAAATTGCAATCCATAAATAAAGCTGATACAGTTTAGACTTACTGTATTCTAAACTGTATTACAACATCACATTGGACAATGCAACGTAAATTGCAAAAATGCACTTGGAATCTGTCCAAGCCCTACTACGAAAATTATTAAAACTGCGACACTTATCATTCATCTTTAAATAAACTTTATTTTATATAGCGTTTTAAGCGAATAGGTAATTAGATTGCTCATAAACCTAATCGCTTTTTCTACATAAACACAGCGTGATTGCTCTCTGAAAATGCTTTTTTCTTTATATTTAGGCTCAGATTTCAACTATAGATTGTATTATTATAAACTTTCTTGGAAAAATGTCTTTTATGTAAACCATGTTTGCTATTAATTCATTTAGGGCTAAAATACGTTCATTGTCTTCCAATCGAGTCGAGTTGACATTGGAAGCTTGCCACGCCCGGACTGTTACACCAACGCATTAGCATGTTGAAGCGATTTCATTGAGGAGGCCATCTACTAGTTAACACTGTACTTCCTACTTTGAAAACACCTGTGAAATTGGTTTAATTCGTCACAGCCAGCACTCCGGCAGAGAGGGGGGTTGTACTCGTTAATGTCTGATGACATACAAGTGGAAAGATTACAGATTTTAATCGTTTTTTTTCTGAACCAGGGAAAATCTGATCATGTTTCTCTATAACAATAATAAAAAACTTTATTTTAAATTATTTTACATATCCCGCTTGCACATCGCACGACTTTAATAAATCTATTCTTTATTAATACTAAATAAATAATACTAAAAATACTACAGCAAAGAGGTCACTTGATTTTTGGAATAATTCCAAATAGCACAATGATCCACTGGCATTCCTGAAGTCTGTTTAGTGCATAATCTTCCAAATACAATCACTAAGCAATTATAAGAATTATACCATCCTATTTCTTTGTGATGTCCTGTAAAAACTAAACCTATTTTTATAAGGCTTTTACTCAAAAGGTTTCCAAACACACAAAGCATTTGTGAAGTACTATAGTATTTCTAAAGGTTACTGGTACAACATCAATCATTAAAGCTTAACAATAAAGTTTAGATTGCTGACTATGGACTAACTACATTAACTAACTGCAATGCAACATTATACATTTTACAAGAATATCTGGTTGAATTCTTGCATTTGTAGCCAATTTAATGCGAGAGAAATAAGCCAATTTAATTATTTCACAAAAAATAATGTAATATAAAATGGATGTTTTTAACTTTATTGTAGTGTTTTAGAAACTAATATGTCTTCAAAAATGGTTGTTTTTCACTCCTAGGAATGAAAGCTGTTGTTATATGATGTTTATTTTCAAATTTGGAAAAATCAAAGGATTCTAGCTTTCTCCCCTTGCAGGCATCGGACACAGAGAACCTCATGGTTTTCCTAAAAATCATTTTTTATGTTCCCTGGTGTTCCAAACTTAGTTTTAATTTGTTATTATGTTAAAAACAGGGTAATAAATTTCTAATTGGACTATAAATAATGTCATATTGTCTGCTATAAAACTGATGTTTTCAACTCTATTGTAGAGATTCTAGAATCATCTAATAGAGAATTGAAATAAAAAAGGGCATAAGAAGACATTACCAACAACGACCACAAGATGGAGATATTGTCTAGACATTACCAACAACGACCACAAGATGGAGATATTGTCCAAAAAGGCAAGAAGGGCAAAGCCGCGATAAGGTAAAATCATTTTTTGAAAGAGATTGCTGTCAGAATGCACAACTGAATCCCAAACAGAATCTCTAGTCAAATATGATCATTTGTGAAACAGGCAAATGAGTCTCTCAGGTGCCCATTGCTCATTTTCAGACACATTTATGCAATACTTTCACCATGCGTTGAGCAATAGGGATTAAAGATACCAGAGGTAAGGTTTAAAAGTGATTCTGAGGTGCAACACATCAGCAATACAGCTAGGCATCTGAAATGCGGGGTTTGAGAGCCCTTCAGGGAACACCGTACCCTAAAGGTACCAGAAGTCCAGTAGTATAAGCATTAAGTCACTGTCACCCCTGTTACAATGTGATTGCTACATATCTTCATTTCTTTGGTTTTTAAGGAGTAAGAGTGCAGGGGGTCTAAATCTGCGATCCAGTGTGTTGAAGTATTTCACAACATTACCTGTAGCCCGTATGGAAATAAATACTAATTCTGATTATTGCCCTGGGCATGTACCAATAAATCACTGAGCATATATATATATATCACTGTGTTGAAGCTAGAGACCTGTATGTAATATTATGGTGCTAAAATGTCATTTTCACATATATTAATGTAATAAATGATTGCTTATGCTTTATAAACAAATCTAATTAAAATAAATGATTAAGTTTTGTATTTATCTTGTACCATAGAACATGATTTTCTTTGTATTTCAAGCCCACAAAGTGTCCAAATGACGCACTACATGATATAAGGAAGATTATCACATGCATATCGGTATTATCTTTCTTATGAAAATGCATTCCTTTCATTACCTTTTACTTTTTAAAATGAACTCAAATTGTGTATAATGTAATAATTTAAGTAGAAGTGCTTCACTGCTCTATGCCGTCTGGAAATAAATCCTCAGACTACTTACTGCCCTGGGCATGTACCAATAAATTACAGGAGCACATCTATATATCACTGCGTTGAAGCAGGAGACACACAATCACTGCAAACACATCCTAAATACAGTGTTCTAGCACCTTTGACCTCATCCAGAACATATCATTTCTTGAAAGGGATTGCTGTCCGAATGCACATCTGAATCCCAAACAGAATCTCTAGTAAAATACGATCATTTGTGAAACAGGCAAATGACTGTCTCAGGGGCCCATTCCTCATTCTCAAGACACATGTATGCAGTACGTACACCATGCATTGAGCAATAGGGATTAAAGACACCACAGCTAAGGTTAGAAGTCATTCTGACTATATTCTAAAATATTGGACTCATATTCTTATGATGGCAGACATGATGCTGCGTTTAAAACCGGGGTTAATGGACATTATATGACTGTCAATTCTGTTTTGTTTTGGAGACTCTTGGCTGCCTATATGGTACACTGCAGCGTGAAGGAATTATTTTCCAAAACTGTGTCAGCTCAAAAGTTGTAAGAGAACCTCTCCAGCTGCTTTAACTCTCTTCATTTTTGTCATTTAATTGTCTGTCGGCACTATGTGGCAGCGTTGCATGACAACCCCTCTCACCACGGAAAGGAACCTAACAGCTTTGGTAAGAGAGGAGAAAAGGACCTGGCCAGTAAGGGGCACAAACCCGTGACTTTGGCATTATTAGCACCATGCTCTAACCAACTGAGCTAACCGGCCTCACGACAGTGGTTCTCTCTGTGCTGCAAAAAATCGAACTCAGGGAATTTCTTTTGCCCTCCTTTGAATAGAAAGCCGTGTAATTCAGTGTACGGGCTTTCTCATGCAGTTTCATGGTTCTTGTAACCCAAATCCTACACTGGCCTGAAGTGCCCCCCATTTCACAGAATTTTTCAGCTGATTTAAAATGTACCTACAGGAGAAGCATTATTGAAGACGATCAATTACCAAGAGCTTTTGTCAAAGGTTTTGGTGGTCATTTTTAATGACCACAGAGCGATGTGACCTCGGTTTTACATCTCATCCAAAAGACAGCGCCCTTTTACAACACAGTGTCTCCGTCACTATGCTGGGGCATTGGGACCCGCACAGACCTCAGGGTGAGCGCCCCACCGCCGGCACCATTAACACCGCTTCCAGCTGGAAGCTTTGTTTTTCCCTGTAGCTCACCCTCATCCGGGTACTGACCTGGCTCACACCTGCTTAGCTTCAGTGGGTTTTCAGTTGCGAGTTGCAAGGGGATGCAAGTGATGGAGCAGCTAGCTGCAAAAGCCACTGCATTGGCGGGGAATCAAAGCCGAGCCTCCCGCGTGGCAGGCGAGAATTCTACCACTGAACCACCAATGCTCAGAACCCGGGCCTTCAAAAAAGACGCTTTTTTGGTGCTCTGTGCAAAAAGCGTCGACATCTGCTTCCAGCTGTAAAATGCCATTCGCGGACGCTGAAGAACTTATTTGCAAGGGAGCGGGTACAAGCAATTTGGCATTTTAAAACCACCAGGAACACCGAACAGGCGCGCTTCTTTGCTTGCGCCGAAACACAACGACAGGAGGTGGACAACGTAGTCGGCAGGATTCGAACCTCTTTCTGTCTATTATATACTAAATGTTCTCTTGTCTGTCTCTTGTTTGTATAGAACTGAATGTCCCTGACAATGTACTGTTAGTTTTAATTGAAGAACGGCATTTGTGTTCAAATATATCAGACAAGTTTACGTAACTGCTCATGCGACACTCAGTTGTAATTAGTCAAGAAATAAAGTCGAACAACAGCTGCGGGTTTGATTCTGAACGTATCAGATTGCAGCACCTTTTACTTCCATTGACAAATGATAGAGATTCGAAGAGAGATCCTTCAGACCAGCAAGCAAACCCACGGCTATTTCGGTTTTCTATCTAGGCAACGTTGGTGTCTGCAATAGCATACATGAAAGCGTGATGCAATTTCTGTGGCTAAATTTGTTGCACGTCATGCACAGTAAGAGTGTTTCTAACACCAAATAAAAAGTCAACAATTAGCGATCACGCCTTCTCCTCAGTTAACCCACTGAAACCCTTGCTGTTAACAATTCTTTAATGCATGCTTTACGAGCACCTACATATTGTGTCGGTTCTTTCAGTTTTATTCATTAGGTTTTCAAAGGCATAAGTAGAACACCAGAGGTGCGAACGCAAGATGTGTGGTTATCTGAAGAACTCATTTCCATGGCAGCGGGGCCAAGCTATTTAGTGTTTTTATAGTACCAGGGAAGGAGAAGCGGCACTTCACCTTTGCCGCGCAGGCACAAGGAGACGTGCGGCAGACGCCGTAGTCGGCAAGATTTGAACCTGCATGGGGAGTCCCCAACGGATTTCAAGTCCATCGCCTTAACCACTCGGCCACGACTACAGCGAGTTCACCATCGCCGCATTCCTCCTTTAATCTAACACGGAGTGCGACGTGGCTGCGGAAACCTTTTCAAAGTCGCTCTCCGTTAAAAAAAAATAATACCTTTGACAAAATACGTGCCGGCAGACAGACACGCCTCAGAGGGTTTAAGGCTGGCTTCATGTCGGAATGATAAAGTCTCCCCGTCCGGACATGAAAATGCCACTTTGTTACACACAAAAAAAGAATCAACAACAGAGAAATGCCCACAAGCATTTGAAAAGCCGCACCACGTCGCACTTGAAATAGCTCTTACATTAGTGGTAGACGCAGGAATCGCATTTTTATTTACGCTCTTACCAACGCGATGGAAAGCAAAACAAAGCAAAGCAGAGCAAAACAAAACGAACAAACGAAAACCCTGCACATAACGCCGTTACGTGCCCAAGTGGTATTGTAGGTCATCCTAGCACTGCACCCCGGGGCGTACGGTACATGGGAACGAGCACACGCCACGAATCGTCTCGAATCACTCCCTACAGCTGTAAGGCGCCTTGAAGCGTGCACCCCCAACATTCTTCTTTGCGCATCTGTGAAAGGTAAACTCTTGAGCAAACTCTGAACCAGCTCTAAGGAAACTAATCCGATTAGACGTAACTTTGACTCATCTTTTTACGCTCAGTGCTGGATTGCTCAAACTCCAGCTAGGGTTAGGGTTAGCATTACCACGCTACTTAGACACTTTGTTTACGCTCAGTGCTGGATTTTGGGAACTTCAGGACGAGTGGGAATTTTCTCCTATCTGTCCATTCTGTTTTGTTTTGGAGACTCTTGGCTGCCTATGTTGTACAGTGCAGCGTGAAGGAAACATTTTCCAAAACTGTGTCAGCTCAAGAGTTGTAAGAAAACCTCTCCAGCTGCTACAACTCTCTTCATTTTTGTCATTTAATGTGACACTCGATGTATAACTGGAGCCTCACATATGCAAATGGTGCGGCTCCAGTTCGACACCCAGTTCGACACCACTTTACAGTATATGACAAAAGCATGGCAAACTGTGCCGGACCAGCAGATAACTTCCGCTTATTTTGACCATATTAAACATTGGAAATCTTCCCACTTGCATTTGTGACACTTGATTTTGGCTCCACCTAAGAAACTCTTAAATCTTCTAACACTTTTCTCTTCTCCCGCAACACACTTGTCTGTCGGCACTATGTGGAAGCGTTGCATGACAACCCATCTCACTACGGAAAGGAACCTAACAGCTTTGGTAAGAGAGTAGAATTACCTGAAGAACTGCTTTCCATGGAAGCAGGACCAAGCGATGTAGCATTTTTATAGTACCAGGAAAGGAGAAGCGGCACTTCGCCTTTGCCACACAGGCACAAGGCGACGTGCAGCAGACGCCGTAGTCAGCAGGATTCGAACCTGAGCGGGGAGTCCTCAATGGATTTCAAGTCCATCGCCTTAACTACTCGGCCACAACTACAGTGAGCTCGCCGCCGCCGCATTCCTCCTCCGGAGTGCGAGGTGTCTGCGGAAACCTTTTTAAAGTCGCTCTCCGTTAAAAAAAAAATACCTTTCACAAGATACATGCCGGCAGACAGACACGCCTCAGAGGGTTTAAGGCTGGCTTCACGTTCAAATGATAAAGTCTCACCGTCCGGATGTCAAAATGCAACTTTGGCAGACAGAAAAAAAACATCAACAAACCACAAATGTGGACAAGGATTTTACAAGCTGCACCACACTGCACTTTCAAAAGCATTTACATTCGTGTTAGACGCAGGAATTGTCCTTGTTTTGCGCGCTTACGAACGCCATACAAATAAAACAGGTCTACGGGTCTGAAACCTGCTCCACGGAAAACAGTTCTGTTGCGCTTTTGATCAAAGGGAGATTCTCTGTTCTTACTTTTTCATGACATAACACCCAAAGGGGCTTCTTTGGAGCTGGATTCCAACCAGCATCCTAAAGTTTCTTGGTCGTATCCTTTACAGTCCTCTGTTCGGTCGACATGGAACAGAAGGGGGCAGCTTTCCTCATACATACAGTGCAGTTCTGCATCAGACCTCTAACTCGTTTCCTTAGCTTGGATTTAAGCCACGAAGCAGGCTTCTACTGTATAAACGTCTAGAGGAATCACAAACTATTTGAGAGGCCATCATCCCAGGGGGAACTGACAAAGTTTATCCCTAAACACCTAGCGCAGTCTCTCGAGAGACTGTCAAAAATCGCTTTCTCCGTTTGTGCTGCAAGTAAGTGAAAATGCGGTCTCAACCCAGAGCCACTTGGCAGCAGCGGCACGTAAATACTGTTACTGCCACTGCTCGATACCGACGTTAGCCTACTATACCATGTTCAGCCACCGCTAGAAAATGTACAGCTCTAGTACTGGAGCAAACAGAAGGAGGGCCAACATCTAACAGGCACACGTGTCAGACATAGAGAGCGCCGAGGATGGGATTCGAACCCATGCGTGCAGAGCACAATGGATTAGCAGTCCATCGCCTTAACCACTCGGCCACCTCGTCAATGAAACAGGGCTGTCCAGACACGGGTTGGCACGCTCCAGATGATCTTTTTCTTTTTTTTCCCTCGTACTCGAGGGTCCTTTTCCTGTTCCACATGCGATTTCAACATTTTCCTTGGGAGATGTCAAGCCAGCAAGCCACTGCTGTGGTTCAGTGGCCAGTGTGGAGTTCAGTGGCCCTGTTGTACACAGAAAGCACATTGAGCTCCTTGGACATGAAAAGTTCCAGATAAAAGCCATTTGTCATCCTTTCTCTTGGTGTCGATGTTGCTATTGTATGTAAAGGTGGCAACTTGCTCAGCGAGCAGGCGGAGCACACACCGAATGCAGATGTGTCTGAGTGGTGTGTCCAAGTGGCTGCAAAAAAACAGTACTCCCGGGGCGCCGTGGCTTAGTTGGTTAAAGCGCCTGTCTAGTAAACAAGAAATCCTGGGTCCGAATCCCAGCGGTGCCTTTTTTTGTGCTGTGTTCTCGAACAGAACTGGTCATTATGGACAACCGCATACGCCTAGACTTAATTAAATGCAAGTATTCATTTCCTGTCTTGAACGACTTGTTTTTCTTAAAATGGATGCAACTTGCAAAACATGAAATACAAACCTCGCTAATCAGCGCTCGCGGCTGGCAAAAAAAAAAGAAGTCAGCAATGTTTTTTTTCTTTAACCTTAACCCTGCTAATGGAGAAGAGTTAAACGACCGAGTCTATGCAGCTTAAACGGTGCTCACGTCGGGTTCTTAGCTGAAAGGGTGATAAATCCCGCTCACCCCAGTCCTTAATCTTTTAAAAGGATACAAAATTGAACCTAGTCGCCACATCACATACATCCTGTTCAACGATAAAAAGGTGACATCTATCCTCGATCCAGAGTAAATCCCACGTTGAGGGCATATTTTTTTCCACTTTACCATGAGTCGGGCTCGGCTGCACAGAGGCGAGAGCAGAGCAATGAGGTCACGGGGACAGGAGAGCCACACGCTGGCGGTTTAAACACGCGGAAGAAAACTGAGGGATCCACAGTATGTGGACCCTCCGTGCGCCATCAGTCCGCACTCCGGACTCTGAATCCTGCCATCCGAGTTAAGATCTCGGCGGAACCTGAGGCGCAGTTCTTTCTTAAAACGTAATCTGGTGAGCATTTCTAGAATCGTACTTGTATAGATGCAGCCTTTAATGTGTTGCTAGGTTAAAATTGATGACTTCTTGAACTTCAGTAGGCAACTGCCCTCTTGATTTTGGATTTAATTTCTTTATTACAGGGGCGCTTTTATGAAGACCGAGTCATGTTCAGGTACTTTGCTTGATGGAGGAAGCATATTTCGGACTCTGTGATCTGCTCACCTGGAAAGGTCTGCTGTACTACTACAAGAGAGAAGTAGAGTCTGGAAGAATGGACAATTTTATGATGCTTTGGAAGATAATGTTTTTTTTTTCTTTGAAATTGAAATGAATCAGAATATCAGTGCAAAAGACAAACTCTTGGTTTGGTTTAAAGAGATATGGTTTTAAAACAGACAAAATGTAGAAAACAGGTGTTTCTCACTTTTGGAAGAGAATGGACCGGGGGTAATATTTTACAAGTTATATAATAGTAAAATATTATATAATAGGGGTAATAGTCGCGAGGGGCTTCAGCTTTTTCGTGCTTAATATGGTGCGCTGTGGCCACGGCAGATATGGGATCTATAAAAGCCGAAAATTCTCCGATCATTGCCTGACACAGCTCCTCAAAGCTATTACAGACCTCAGGTCCTTGTCTAGACATCCACTCGTGGACCGCTCGGCTGGTAGTTTTCCTTACTAACATAGCCTTTTCCTGTTCGGACGCTTCGGGCATAAACTGCAAAGTATATCTCAGCTCATCAATGTAGGTCTCCACATTATTCCCTGACACTGTCGGGTCAAACCTTTCTACATCTTTGGCTAACTGCCTCAGGGAGTGGAGGTTAATTTTTACAGTTTCTCAGTGGGCAGGGAGACGGCCGTGATAAGGAGCAGGGGGTCTATGCCTGAATTGAATCGCCCTTGCGTCTCGCGCAGGACTCGGCGATCTCCCCCATGCCGATCCGACCACAGACCCTGGCCGGGAGAAACCTCCTGGGTGAGCGCTCCGGGCTGCTAGGTGGGCTGGCATGTAAGTGGGATCTAGCCTGTTTTGCTTCCAGTACGGCAGCATCTAACTCCTTTTGCCTTTCCTGGCTGAGCTCATTTAAACTCTCAATTTCTTTTTCTTTTTCTTTCAAGCTCGCTTCTAGGTCTCTCCTAGCTACCTCAGCCGCAGTTTCTCTAGCAGACAGGTCATCTAATTTACCTAAAACTTCCCTGAGTCTGTCTTCACTTTCCTCACTTTTCACTCTCTTTTCTCTGATTATATCCAACAACTCAACTCGCTCCGCCTTATATCTTTCTAGCTTTCCCTGAAGCGTTTGAAACTTTGTCAGCTCGGACAAAGACAGTTCCAGCTGTTTAGCTAGATTTAAGGCGAAACTAGATAGGACCTGAACTGCGTTCACAGACCCTCCTGTGTTAAGCTGGTTCGCTACCTTAGCTACTAAATCTACTTGCAGCTTCTCAATATCATCAAAGTTCAACTTTTCGATACCGCTCCAGTAACCAGGATTGTCGTCGCTAGAAATAGTACTTATAAGCGACTCCACTTCAGACATTTTAGCAGCCATTGTCATTACGTCAGAGAAACTTTAAGAGTATTACTTTTTTTCCTTTTACCAAAATACAGTATGGAATCTAAACACCCGAGCAGATGGATTTCCAATCAGCACACGTTACACTAAACGCTAGAAAACAGGGGGATTTCTTTACGCAGTTATCAGCACACCCGGTATTCGCGTATAAAAGCCACGGTGCTGTGCTGAACTTGAACTCACAGCAACATCAGTTATTCTGTGCGATTGAGTCTCATTTCATTCTAAACTCGCCCACCCAGGGACGCCATTAAATGTAGTGGTTTGATGGGTTTACTGAGACACTTATTAATTGTAGCAGTAATCACGAGGTTGTTCGTTGGGGCTTTTAGAAAATCAATCGCCAGAACAACTAACAACGCACACACACGGGTTCAATACACGAGATACATTTATTAATATAAATTGTGCACCAAACATATACTAGTCTGCCTGGATACGAGCGGCAGACCTTACTGTGAGGGTTATCAATATACAAGATATATAATCTCGAAGAGATGCAAACACAAAGAGATACACAACAGAGAATATATGTCAATATATATCGTTCGGTTACCAAATCGCTAATCAGTGTTATTACCCATTGTTACTCTAAACTCGGAAGTAAATACATTACTCATGAATTAAATTGATAACAACTTGTGTTGAGGTACAATTGAATTCTCGAGACGCAATGTAGAACATGGGGTTAACTTATCCACTGTGTATGGATTTGGAATTTCCCGGCACGAACACCAAACCAGCTGACAAGCTCTGTTGCAGCCTCTGTTCCAGCGGTTGTCCAATGGGCGTTGTGTCGGCGTCCTCTGGCTACCAGCCAACCAGTCAAGGTGCAGCTCGGAGTAGGACGGGCGGAGGAATCTGACTGCGGCGCGCAGGGCAGTCGTTGCTCCGAGGGGATCTACCAGCAGTCCGGCTGGCTAGTAGAAAGTCTCTATGCACAGAGTGTGACCGCGAGTCCTCACAAGTCACTCTTTTGCCTGGGAAGAAACTGGTTCGTTCCCGGTCCAGCGCTGCTTCTGAATAAGCTATTCAGGTTGTCGACGAGGGTCCAACTGTAGGCTGCCGTTGATCAAACGGAGCATTCACGTTAGTAGAATTCTGAGTACGTACGGGATGCTTGGCCTCGCGCTTAGAACAAAGTCCAAGTCCCTATGCAGACAACAGCAGTTGTCACGTGATTGTCTCTGAGGATGCGCGAAAATGGCCAAGGAGAGCCCCGATCTGAGCTTGCGCTCCCTTTTTGACCAAGACACAGATGTGTGCTGATTGGTTGAGAGTTTGGCGGGCATTGGAGACCCACGTGGTATTACCACGCCCTGCCAGTCCCTGATTGGTTGGTCAAGGTGAGATATAAGTCACTTACTCTTGACACTTAAGAATGCAGTCCAGATGTCCATTCAGCACTCCCTAGACAGATAGGCGCCAATGGATGACCATTGATCATGATAGCCAGGCTTAGCTAAGTGCATCCCTGTCTGGGAGCTGTTCCCTATCAAAAGAAAACAACTTAAATCAGTCTGCATGAATACTTTCTCTGTGGCTGCACCACAGAGATGGGGGGTGAGATGGGGCTTCATTTAGGACAGCATACCAACGCTTAATTCTGTCTTATTAACAAGCATTGCCGCTACACTTGTATCCCAACTTTTGCAACTCGCAACTGAAAACCCACTGAAGCTAAGCAGGTGTGAGCCAGGTCAGTACCAGGATGAGGGTGAGCTACAGGGAAAAACAAAGCTTCCAGCTGGAAGTGGTGTTAATGGGCGCTCACTCTGAGGTCTGTACGGGTCCCAATGTCCCAATATAGTGACGGAGAAGCTGTGTTGGAAAAAGGGCGCTGTCTTTTGGATGAGATGTAAAACCGAGGTCATAGTGCTCTGTGGTCATTAAAAATGACCACCAAAACCTTTGACAAAAGCTCTTGGTAATTGATGGTCTTCAATAATGCTTCTCCTTTAGGTACATTTTAAATCAGCTGAAAAATGCTGTGAAATGGGGGGGCACTTCAGGCCAGTGTAGGATTTGGGTTACAAGAACTATGAAACTGCACGAGAAAGCCCGTACACTGAATTACACGGCTTTCTATTCAAAGGACAAAAGAAATTCCCTGAGCTTGATTTTTTGCAGCACAGAGAGGACCACTGTTGTGAGGTCGGTTAGCTCAGTTGGTTAGATGGTGGTGCTAGTAACGCCAAGGTTGTGGGTTTGAGCCGCGTACGGGCCAGGTCCTTTTCTCCTCTCTTACCAAAGCTGTTAGGTTCCTTTCCGTGGTGAGATGGGTTGTCATGCAACGCTGCCACATAGCGCCGACAGACAAGAGTGTTGCGGGAGAAGAGAAATGTGTTTGAAGATTTAAGAGTGTCTTAGGTGCAGCCAAAATCAAGTGTCACAAATGCAAGTGGTTGGATTTCCATTGTTTAATATGGTAAAAATAAGCGGAAGTAATCTGCCGGTCCGGCACAGTCTGCCATGCTTTTGTCATTTACTGTAAAGTGGTATTGAACTGGGTGTCGAACTGGAGCCTCACCATTTGCATATGTGAGGCTCCAGTTATACATCGAGTGTCACATTAAATGACAAAAATGAAGAGAGTTAAAGCAGCTGGAGAGGTTTTCTTACAACTTTTGAGCTGACACAGTTTTGGAAAATGTTTCCTTCACGCTGCACTGTACAACATAGGCAGCCAAGAGTCTCCAAAACAAAACAGAATTGACAGATAGGAGAAAATTCCCACTCGTCCTGAAGTTCCCAAAATCAAGCACTGAGCGTAAACAAAGTGTCTAAGTAGCGTGGGAATGCTAACCCTAACCCTAGCGTAAAAAGATGAGTCAAAGTAACGTCTAATCGGATTAGTTTCCTTAGAGCTGGTTCAGAGTTTGCTGAAGAGTTTACCCAGTGGGCACTGATTCGTCGAATATACGTATATTCACGGCGAAAATACGGCTATACGTATATATACGTCGCCTCGACGTATAATCAAAGTCGAATTGCAACCGTAAAATCGACGACATTAATAAACGCATATATAACGTCGAAAACACATCTAACACAGTGCCTGAGGCTTTTTACTGTATGTATCGTGTGTGCCGCAACTAGGAGTATATGGCACTCTGCACAGTGTACGAAGTAAATTATTTTCGCAGTAATTAATTTACACGTGTATAATAAATATAGTAAATATAATAAATTAATTACTGCGAAAATTACTTCGTACACTGTGCAGAGTGCCGTATACTCCTAGGTAAGTTAGGTACATCTTTTTGCCCAAAACTGAAGGGGCGACATTCCTCCCTCCCCCCGTGATGCCAGGCCTGTCCCCATCCTATTCCATAATGTCATTATACTGTATATAATACCATACAACAGTGACCGATCCTTACTAACTGCATGCGTTAAAATTGCACATCAGCTCATAGCAGGGGGCACATAGCCGCGATGTATTATCAATGTTAAATTTCAACCATAATATCGACAACATTAATAAACGCATACGTTGAGAAAATATCGAACCCAGCATATTTTCCGGTTATATACCACAATGCATTGCTAGTATTCGTTGGTCACCATTTTGGACACGTTTTTCAAACGTAGAAGTATATCCGCAAATATCTCAGCAATCCTCTTTTGACGAGTAAGTATGAACAATAATAATACTATCTGAATACATACAGATCTTTCTTAATATTATTTTGATTAAAATAGTAAGTGAATAAGCAAAAAATGGCACATAAAAATAGTGGAGCTTTTTAAACGTCTGTACTTACTGCGCCCCATAAGAAATCGTTTGTCCCCATTCAAAAGAGGTTGTGCGATGTCCTGCAGCGTTCGCAAAGCAAACCTTTGACAGTTTGAAAAGAGGAATTTATTCTGCTTCCTGTGCGTGCAGTAGTTACAAAGTTGAACGTCTTTACACGATCTGCTGCAGTTTTCAGTGGGCGGGCGTTGTCAAATGGCTTGGAAAAACGCACTGTGTTTCGGCTCGGCAAACATCGTGAGCAGTGTCCTGCATGTTTTCTGTGTATAGCTGTCTTTTAACGCATACAGAATTCATTCGAAATGGGGAATGGTGTGAATGGGGAAGATGACACTAAATCGTTTTGCCGTTTCTCTATTCTTATTCTATGTTGTACTTTCAAACTTTGGGTACTCTTTAATTAGGACAGACTTTATTGCTCAACTTCTATGATGCAAGCCAAATTTTATACATTTATTTCAGCTTTGAGCTTAGTAAACCGTTCATTTTTTAGATTATACTAAAGAAGATATTAATCATCATTAATTTGGGAAGTAATATTATATAATTTTCTCCTAGCTGCGGTGCTGAAGTCCCGCCCTAAATCAGCAGAAAAAGAAATAAAGGAGCACGCAATGTGTTACTTGAAGAATGCATATGCAAGGCAGGGGGCCAGGAGATCTGGACACTGAAAATACTAGGTTTTTGGTTCTAACTGTTAGGACAATTACACAGGGTTTGCAAATAGTGGACAAAAATCGTCTTAACTTCCATTGTAATATTTTTTTTCTTGGAAATATAGAAGTTGTACATTTTAAAATGTATATTTGAATCAAAATGTGGTTTTGAGTTAGTGTGTTAATGTAATTAGTTTGTGTTTGCCGTTACTATACTGTATATTGCCATATTACCAGAATTTGTAGCTGAAGTTTAAGACTAGTTGTGTTTTTTATGATTATTGCCCATATGTTGATTGTTGATTGATTGTATACAATGTATAATTTGAAATACATATTTTTCAGGTGTGAAGGTGTATTTTCAGAATAAATTTCTAAACCAAATCATTGGGTTGATTTACTAGTTTCTACACCTGTAAAACCTAACTTTGATGTATAATAGACCTCTACCCATATACGTATAATAGACCTCTAAAGTTATCCGTATAATAGACCTCTAACCATATACATATAATAGACCTCTAAAGTTATCCATATAATAGACCTCTACCCATATACGTATAATAGACCTCTAAAGTTATCCGTATAATAGACCTCCAACCATATACGTAGACTAGTCCTCTAAAGTTATCCGGAACTCCAACCATATATGTATAATAGTCCTCTAAATTTATCCGTATAATAGAACTCCAACCATTTACGTATAATGAACATCTAATCATAGACGTATAATTGACGTATAACAATAGACGTATATTAGAATTTCATTCTAGACGAATTGCAGACCACATTTAGACGTCTAAGGTATGCGTTTAATAGACGTATATTATACGTCTTTTGCCCACTGGGTTACGTCTCAACAGAAACGCTCTTTAGCTCTTTCAGTGTTATGCAGAGAACAGCGTCTGTCGAGATCACTTTTGAGTCAGCGCGAAACGCCGTGTGCTGTCAGTTTGATTTCATATTGCTCGTAGCGGCGCCCGGCTTTTGTCTGTCAAACGTTAGGTTGCGCTTCTTCATGCTGCATCGTCGACATGAGTGGAGCTTTTTAAACGTCTGTACTTACTGCGCCCCATAAGAAATCGTTTGTCCCCGTTCAAAAGAGATTTTGCGATGTCCTGCAGCGTTCGCAAAGCAAACCTTTGACAGTTTGAAAAGAGGAATTTATTCTGCTTCCTGTGCGTGCAGTAGTTACAAAGTTGAACGTCTTTACACGATCTGCTGCAGTTTTCAGTGGGCGGGCTTTGTCAGATGGCTTGGAAAAACGCACTGTGTTTCGGCTCGGGAAACATCATGAGCAGTGTCCTGCATGTTTTCTGTGTATAGCTGTCTTTTGACGCATACAGAATTCATTCGAAATCATTGATTTCTCCAATTATCAAGGGTCCCTTAAAGGATGAGTCAAAGTAACGTCTAATCGGATTAGTTTCCTTAGAGCTGGTTCAGAGTTTGCTCAAGAGTTTACCTTTCACAGATGTGCAAAGAAGAATGTTGGGGGTGCACGCTTCAAGGTGCCTTACAGTGCGTTGTTTCCGACACAGTGTGGCCGGGTGTTTTCCGAGTTATCGCACGGATTGGGCACGCTCGCAAACCGTGAGCCGCAGGCGATGAGCCCGGAGCTGAACGGGCCCCACTGGCTCGTTTGTAAGGCCAGGTGTATTGCCAACCACGACCGGCAGGGCAGAGGCCTTGAAGGCGGCCTGGGCTCCTGCAGCTGTGCAGCCATGCATTCTGGTTTCTCTTCATCTCGTACAAATCTTTTGCCTTTTACTAAAGATTTCCGTGGAGAGGAGCATGAATGAGTTCCATGCAATTTTTGTGCTTCCCTGCCTTCGGGTGGGGCGCAGCCTGGCTGGTCAAAGAGAGAAAACAAAAACGCTCGCAATCGGTCTTGTTATGGCGATTGTGGCAGTCTGCTCCGCGAGTCCTCGGTCTCCGGCCGTCTGATTGGCGCTCTTTTCTTTGGGGGGTGGGAAGTGTCCGGCCGCAGGGGATCTTGGGACCTCGCTTTGCATAGCGGCTTCCCAGAGTGCGTCGTTTCCGGCACAGTGTGGCCGGGTGTTTTCCGAGTTATCGCACGGATTGGGCACGCTCGCAAGCCGTGAGCCGCAGGCGATGAGCCCCGAGCTGAACGGGCCCCACTGGCTCGTTTGTAAGATCTGCGGCAGATCGTGTAAAGACGTTCAACTTTGTAACTACTGCACGCACAGGAAGCAGAATAAATTCCTCTTTCAAACTGTCAAAGGTTTGCTTTGCGAACGCTGCAGGACATCGCACAATCTGTTTTGAACGGGGACAAACGATTTCTTATGAGGCGCAGTAAGTACAGACGTTTAAAAAGCTCCACTCATGCCGACGATGCAGCATGAAGAAGGGCAACCTAACGTTTGACAGACAAAAGCCGGGCGCCGCTACGAGCAATATGAAATCAAACTGACAGCACACGGCGTTTCGCGCTGACTCAAAAGTGATCTCGACAGACGCTGTTCTCTGCATAACGCTGAAAGAGCTAAAGAGTGTTTCTGTTGAGACGTAACAAGCTTGTTTCTTTCTACCATGATGTTACCATGACAAAATCTGTCTTTAAACACCTTGCTCAGTCTCTGACGAGACTGTCAAGAATTGCTTTCGCCGATTGTATTGCAAACCGGCGGAAGCGGGGTATTGGGAAAAGTTTTCAACTAGCAATAATCGCGCATCGGCTAAACCTCACAGGCTACGATACTGCCACTGCGCAAAGCTGACGGTTGCCAGGCAACCGCGTGGATCCTATGGAAATCGTTATCAATCGTCTCATGGCATGTCGTTGCTGTAACGCTTCATATTTGCGGCCGGACACTTCCCGCCCCCCAAAGAAAAGAGCACCAATCAGACAGGCGGAGACCGAGGACTCGCAGAGCAGACGGCCACAGTCGCAGTAATAAGAGTGATTGTGAGCGGTTTTGTTTTCTCTCTTTGACCAGCCCAGCTGCGCCCCACCCGAAGGCAGGAAAGCACAAAAATTGTATGGAACTCATTCATGCTCCTCTTCATGGAAATCTTTAGTAAAAGGCAAAAGATTTGTACGAGATGAAGAGAAACCAGAGTGCGTGGCTGGACAGCTGCAGGAGCCCAGGCTGCCTTCAAGGCCTCTGCCCTGCCGGTCGTGGTTGGCAATGCACCTGGCCTTACAAACGAGCCAGTGGGGCCCGTTCAGCTCCGGGCTCATCGCCTGCGGCTCTCGGCTTACCTGGCAGGGGAGATACCTTGATCAGCCTGTAGTTGGAGTAGTTGGATTGTTTTCTTGTTTTGTGGAAGCAGTGTTTGTTTTGCAGTTTGAGATGGCAACCTTTGGATCCCGCAAGAATGCTGTACGTTTTGAGCTTTTGGATGACCTCTTCATGGATCGTATGCAGTTCAGCAGAAAAGTGTTACAGAAGGAACTTGGCTTTGAACCTCGGCACTTGGATTTCATCTTTGCTCTCCCAGGTCAGAAAGCATTTGAGGTTGTATTTGGTACCTATCCTCTGTTTGAACAATGCGTGGATGTGTTTGAGGCAAAAAGAGGGAAAGTTCCTGCACTTGAGAAGATCAACTTGCAGCCTCTGACACAGAGAGAGAGGAAAACGGTGCATGTTGTTATGTTCTCGGAACTGGCAAAGACGGAGGACATTCACACCTGGCTTAACCAGTACTGCACCGTCCACCATGGAACTGAGGTTAGAGATGTTGACGGTATAAAAACAGGAGCAAGGAAATTCGAGGTTCGCTTACTACCGGACAATGTAAATGGAGGCTTAAGGCACCTGCCCTCTACAATCCGGCTGGGCGCCTGCAATGGCTATGTTTTTTATGTGGGACAACCAAAGGTGTGTCGGCGCTGTGGTGCTGTGGGATACCTGGCATCTTCCTGCACTGTGAAATGCTGCAAGACCTGTGGCAAACAGGGACATTTAGCCTCTGACTGTTCAATGCTGCCAAAGTGCAATTTATGTGGCTCGGAAGGACACGTTTTTAAGAACTGCCCTCACGCCTACGCCAATAAACTCAAAATGAGAAAGGATGAGGCAGTGCTTGTTTCAGCCAAACCGGCCCGAAAAGCCAAAGCAAACAACAAGTCAAACAAAGAACCCTTGTTGGACAAAGAGTCTCAGCCTCCAGCCAGGATCAGTCCTGCTGTGGCTCCGGGGCCGGTGGAAGAGAAATCCACTACGCTCCCACAACCGCAGACTGCACCAGACAAGCACGAGGGTTTGAAAACCCCCGAGAACAGCGAGGACCCCTCCCCCACTCCTGCTCCTCAGAACGAGGGCCAGTGTGGGGCCCCCCGGTGGAGCGGGTCCAGCGACGATACCCAGGATTCAGCGGAGCTGCTTTTCTCAGACTCTGCAAGTGCTACAGATGCCCTCCTCTCCTCCATCCAGTCCATCACGGAGGATCTGCAACAGCTGGTGGGTGAGGGGGAAGAGGAGACTGGTGCATCGGCTGCACCCCTTTCCCCTCAGTGCTCCCAGGAGCTGGACTTGAGGAAAAGGAAAAATGACTCTGTTTTCTCCCCGAGCGAGGAGGAAGGAGAGAATGGCGATGGGGACAGCTGGAACCCCTCCACCCCTCCCTCTACCCCCTTCCTTGAAATGGACTCCGTGAATGCTTTTACTGCTGCCACCCTGATGAAGGCTCATTCAGAGGATGGCTGGCAGGAAATTGGTAAGAAGAAAAAGAAAAAGAAGAAGGTAACAGGTGAGACCGAAGAGAAATGTGTTTTGTAAAGACTGGTTCCACTTTCTTATGTAATATGGCTCTAAACATAATTTCTCTTAACACCAGAGGTATCAATGACGGAGTTAAATGTCAGTGTGTCTTTGATTACCTCCAGCAGAGAGAGGGAGATGTGTTGATGTTGCAGGAGTGTGCTTTAGCCTATCAAGAGAGGTATAAAAGCTTTGAAGATAGGTGGGATAAAGGGCCTTCTGTTTGGTCAGGGGACAATAACAACAGAGCCTCTGGCGTGGCCATTCTTTTCAAAGGATGGGCTTTCAAATTGAAAAGTATTCAGAGGGTCATAGATGGCAGGTTGCTGTGTGTGGATGTGGAATGGGGGACCGTTAACCTGCGGCTAATCAATGTGTATTGTCCTACTGACGTGGGAGGAAGGGTGGAGCTACTCAAGGCACTCTCTCCCCTATTGTTAAGTAGCACAGACGTGATAGTGGGAGGGGATTTTAATTGTATCTTAGAGCACACAGACAGGCAGTCTAGCTCTCCGATAAAATTGGATTCCAGCTCACTGGCCCTGCAAAACTTAGTTCAAGACTTTAAACTCTCAGACACATATAGATGTATATATCCCACAACAGCAGGATATGCATGGTCAGGGAGGAATAGCAGCTCCAGAATTGACTATTGCTTTGTCTCAGAGAGAGTGAAAGTTGTTGGGGTCACTCTTCAGCCTGTCTTCTTCTCAGATCATCAGGCTTTAGGGTGTAGAGTGGAACTCCAGGGCGGGACTGTCTTTGGCCCAGGCCTCTGGAAACTCAACACAAAGCTGCTAGAGAACGAGGGGGTAGTATCCCGCTACAAGGAGAAACTATCACAGTGGCTGTCCTTGCAGTGTCTGTACGGGTCAGTAGGAGAGTGGTGGGAGGAGGTGAAGATGAGGACAAAGACCTTTTTCATGGCTGAGGGAAGGAAGGCTGCTGCCAGACGGAGAGGAGTGCTAGCCAGGAAACAGAGGCAGCTGCAGCGTCTCTACACGATGCTGCACAGTGGCTTCGATGTGCTCGAGGATATCACCCTTTTAAAAAAGGACATCCGGAGCATAGCCGAAGAAAGTAGTCGAGGAGTGCTGTTAAGAGGCAGAGTGCAGTTCTTGGAAGAAAATGAGAAGTGTACTCGCTTCTTTTTCAGGAAAGTGGTAGGCTCCAAGTCTGTCATGGAAAGTGTAGTTGATGAGGAGGGACGAGAGAGAACAGAGCCGAGTGCTATCCTCTCCTGCACCAAGGCCTTCTACTCAAGACTGTACAGCTCTACAGAGGTAAAGGATGAAGAAATTCATTTTTTTACCTCAAAGCTAGAAAACGTTTTGAGTGAAAAGATAGGGAAGTACTTGAGAGGGATTTGACAGTAGAAGAGCTGAGACAGGCTATGGAGAGCTTACAGAAGGGGAAAACTCCAGGTGCTGACGGGCTCCCTAAAGAATTTTATTGCACCTTTTGGGATCTGCTTCAGGATCCGCTACTGGTCCTATTCGAGGAAAGATATAAGACAGAATTGCTGCCTGACTCCTTAAGAGAAGGCACTATCTCTCTCTTGTTTAAGAAAGGAGCAAAAAATGACATAAAGAACTGGAGACCCCTCAGCCTGTTAGGCGTGGACACTAAGATCCTGTCCAAAGCCCTTTTCCTGCACCTACAAAATGTAGTGGCCTCACTGGTAGGGAAAGAACAGACTTGTGGGATAGCAGGACGCCTGATGAGCGACAACCTGGCCTTGTTGAGGGATGTCTGTCTGTACTCTGAGGATCGCTCCCTCCCTCTTTGCATTTTAGGTGTAGACCTAGAAAAGGCCTTTGACCGCCTAAACCGGCAGTACTTAACATCGGGACTTGAGCACATGAAGTTTGGCCCCATCATGAGAAAGTGGATTAACCTGCTGTACACAGGTAGCAACAGCAGAGTCATGGTTAATGGCAATAGATCACGCCCCTTTGAAGTCTGTTCAGGGGTGAGGCAGGGCTGCCCATTATCCCCCTTGTTATGCGTTTTGGCTATGGAGCCCTTAGCCTGTGCCTTGCGCCAGGATCAGGCCATTAATGGGATACCAGTGCCTGGAAGTGGGGGAGGAGAGGTAAAGACATCTCTATACATGGATGACGTCACCCTGCTCCTCTCTGACAATGCCTCAATTAGCAGAGCTCTGCAGTGCTGTGATCGTTTCTCTTTGGCTTCCTCCGCAAAAATTAACAAATCTAAGAGTGAGATTTTTTATCAGAACTGGAGGGAGCCAAAAGAAGGACATGATCTCAGGCTGCAAGAGAAGAGAATTAAGGTCCTGGGGGTGTATTTTGGAGAAGAGATGGGAACAGTAAATTGGCAGAACAAATTGCCAATCTTAAACAAAAAACTGATGCAATGGAAGGACCGAGACCTCACCATGACAGGGAAGGTGCTGGTCATCAAAGCCGAGCTCTTGCCTGTCTTGAATTTTCTGGCTTCTACCTTCCCAATCCCACACCGTGTTGCGGCGGTGCTGAGGAGATTGATGTTTCAATTTCTATGGGGTGGGAAGCAGGAAAGACTCAGAAGGGAAATAATGTACAGGCCGCTACCCTCAGGGGGGAAGTCTGTCCCAGATATTGCTACGAAGCTGCTGTGCATTTTCCTGGCCTCTGTGCTGAGAGGCTTTGCAACAGCACCTGCAGCGCGTACCTGGACTTATTTTTCCAGGCTCTGGGTAGGTAGGGAGGTGTTCAGAGTGTGGGGTGTCAGACCCAAGCTGGACGTCCCACTCTCTGACACATGCCCTGCAATTTATGGGACAGTTAAAAGTTTTCTAAGATCTCACCCAATTGGCCATATTCCCCTCCGAGATGTCAGCGTCCAAAAACTGGAAGATTTCGTTGCACCCCAGAACAATAGGCAGACCCATGTGGGCATTTTAACATCAGCCCAAACAAGGAAGGTGTGGAAACACACATCCTCTAAGTTTCTGTGCAACATTCACAGAGATTTAGCCTGGAGTGTCGTCCACCAGTGCTTACCGGTACGAACTTTCTTGTACCGTAGGGGCCTCACCCCCAGCCCTCGCTGCGTTAGGGTGGGCTGCGGCGAGGAGGAGACTGTATCCCATCTCCTGTGGTCCTGCTTTTTTGCTAAGGCCTTCTGGGCACAGTTTGAAGATTGGTTGCTGGCTCTCTCGCCCCAATTTACCCTGACCGCTGCTTTCGTCATATACGGCATCTCTCCTGTCAAACTTCCTCCTGACGTGTTTGACAGGATCTGGGCCGTGGTGAACAGTGGGAAAGTTGCCCTGTGGAGAGTGAGGAACATGGGGCTGTTCAAAGGCATCGAGATCCCAGTCAAGGCAGCAGGTAGCCTGGCCCTGTTCATCACCCGAGAGAACTATTACCTCAGAGATCTGTGGAGAGAAGGGAGGGAGGAAGCAGAAAATCTGTGGGAAATAGAGAGCATAGGTCAATATCTCAAGAAACTGTGAAAAACATTATCAAGTTTAAGTAAAGAATGTGATTTGCACCAGAAAAAAAGAAAATTGTTGCTATGTAACTGTTACCATGTCAAAATGTAATGAGATGTGATCATATATACTGTTTTAAGTATGTATATGAATGTAAAGCTTTCTGATTTGTGATGTCCTGTATTTTTTTGTGAAAAGAAAATAAAGTTCTTAAAAATCGAAATCGGTTCACCCAGGGCGAGGCTCGGCCATTGCACTCCGGCTGTGCTGACCCCTGCGAATTCCCCAAATGTGGGAATCTCGACTGCATAATTTCTGGTATTGGGGGACTGCGTTCGCGCTCTCCCCTGATGTGCTTGGTCCAAAATCAGATACGGGAGGGTTAGGACACCACGAGCTGCGTGGCTGCGGAAGGATCCCGGTTCAACAGGAGTGGACGCCGCTGCTGCTTTTAGTTAGGGGTCCGGAGAAGCATCTCAAGCTAGTTCCACTACTCCTTCCGGACGTTCATTCCCTTTTCAAAGTCAGTCGTTTTGCTGTAGTCTGCGTTCTTTAGGCTGATTATCGAGGTTAGCCTTTATTTGGTCATGGGGGGCCTCGGTACTGTATGCTGAGTCTAAAGACAGTTTCACCCGTTTTCTGATTGCTCGGTTCTGTACCAGTGCAGACATGTCAAACAGTGAATGGCTGTACCTCTATTGTATCCGTGCTCAATGAATGAAATCGGTAACAAATGAATATATGTCTAGTTATACGAAAAACGAGTGGTTTATCGACTCATCTTCATTTGCAGATTTAGAGGCAGCTTCGATATTCGTTTTACAGACGGGTTTTTTTTTTGGAATATGGGTCACACGCATGCCACAGCAACAAAACATCTCTAGAGATGAGGCTATAGATCACCTTTCCATCCTGCAGGTTTTCCTCCCAAAGCCTACGGCACCAACGGCGACCCCTGCTGGCCGGGAGAGCAAAAGCTTACAGCACCTGGTATTCCCAGGCAGTCTCCCATCCAAGTACTAACCAGGCCCGACGCTGCTTAGCTTCCGAGATCAGACGAGATCGGGCGTGTTCAGGGTGGTGTGGCCGTAAACGAAAGCCTTGGCGCCTGACTCGCTACTTGAAGCTGTGTGTGGCGGGGGTTCCGTGCCCCCCCGAGCGGGACTGAAGGATCGTTCGTGTGCAACTCTTTGGAAAGGAGCTGCTTTCCAAATCGCATTGCGTGCCTGGATGTTGGCGAATGCGCTCCCTTGTGTTGGCTCGTCCCGCACTGGAGGAGGACAAACAATCTGCACGGAGGAGCACCAGGCAAGTCTTCACCAGACAAAAACCTCCAGTGCACAGCACTCTGGAAACATTTCGGGGCTTTCGCGTGTTTATTTCAGCACATAAAGCGCACCGGTCCAACACGTCGGCCGGGCGCGCGGCGCCTCCGCCCTCTTGTGGCCTTGCGGCGTCAGAGCAAGAGGCTCCTTCTCGCTGCCCTTCCGCTGTGTTGCAGGGCCCCGAGAGGGAACCCGGAGCGCGCACTTTGTGGGGGGCGGGGGACCGCGTTCGCGCTCTGCCCCCGGTCTCTTGCGCGAGTACTAAATCTCACGGACAGGGGGGCCTCGTCATTGATTGTTACAGGTGAGACGGGGATTAGGAGGAGACCCCGACTGATGTGTAAAGGGGAGCACTAACACCAGAGGGACACCCCCGGCGTCTCTTTTTGAGAGACGCCCTGGGGTTTCCTAATGGCCAAGGAGGGTCGGGACCTCGGTTTGACGCCTCCCCCGAAGGACGGCGCCTGTTTGTGCAGCAGAGTGTCGCCATCAGGAGGCTGGGGCGTAAGAGAGCCACACAGCCCGCAGGGTGAGCGCTCCCTACTGGTCCCAGTCACACCTCTTGCAGGAGCAGCAGCAACCGGAGCTTTTCCGGGGTGGAATCTCCTATCCGGGTGCCGGCCAGGCTCACACCTGCTGGGCTGCCCCTGGGGTGAGCCCAGTCGAGAGTCGCAGGGCCAGATCTAGTCACCGGGGAGAAACGATACAAGTGAAGGATTGCTCGGCTCTCGGCACTTGAAAAGACCGACAAATGTCTCGTTCCCGCCGGAGCTGAATGTACCCGCATGTGTGGTGTCGTCTTCTTCCCCCGCCCCGCTGTGTTTGCTGTATTGTCTCTGAAGCCGGCCCCCCCGAGACGAGACGGGCTGTTCCTGTGCCCCAATTAACACTTTACAGGTGCCATTCCCCGGCATTGTGGCCATTGTTGGTGCTCACACGCGATAAGATAAGGCGGAGGAGAGCGGGGCATGCCCAGCGGCAGACATTCAAGGAGGGGGTAGGGCGAGGTGAGGTGAGGTGCGACACGCCGGAGCCCCGACGCAGCTAATGCGGAGCACTTGTTGGACTGGCATCGAAAGGACGTGTGCGCACGGAGCGAGCCTTCCCTGCGGCGGAGCGCGGGAACTTTCTCCCCCCCTCCCGCTGCAGGAGTTGTGTGCACTGCAGCGGTGCCGAGAGAAAAGCACAGAAGGCAGCAGGCTCTGGAGAGCAGGTAAGAGACGGAGCCTTGTGGGCAGGCGAGCAGGCCCGTTTTTTGGAAATTGCTGAAAAGGTTTGTTTGGTGTGTGGCAGGTGCACGTCGCGAGCTTGCGTGGCCATCTGCCGGTCTGGAGTTATGCAAATGAGGCCGAATTGCATCCCGGGACATGCTGCGAATGCGCAACGGCGACTGCAGATGTGTAGGAAACGGCGCGCTCGTTTTCTCGTTTTGCCCACACTTTTGAGTGTTAGTGTGGCGTGTGAGTGTGTGAAAGAGTGGGCCCAGCAGGAGGCAGTGGCGTGCGGGGCGAGGAGGTGGCCTAGGCTGCGCGATTTGTGCTGTGGGTGCGGGCCGCTTGCAGGGGCCTGTTTAACTCATACTTACCTGGCAGGGGAGATACCTTGATCAAGAAGGAGGTTCACCCAGGGCGAGGCTCGGCCATTGCACTCCGGCTGTGCTGACCCCTGCGAATTCCCCAAATGTGGGAATCTCGACTGCATAATTTCTGATAGTGGGGGACTGCGTTCGCGCTCTCCCCTGATGTGCTTGGTCCAAAATCAGATACGGGAGGGTTAGGACACCACGAGCTGCGTGGCTGCGGAAGGATCCCGGTTCGACAGGAGTGGACGCCGCTGCTGGTTCTCGCTGGCTTTTAGTTAGGGGTCCGGAGAAGCATCTCAAGCTAGTTCCACTACTCCTTCCGGACGTTCATTCCCTTTTCAAAGTCAGTCGTTTTGCTGTAGTCTGCGTTCTTTAGGCTGATTATCGAGGTTAGCCTTTATTTGGTCATGGGGGGCCTCGGTACTGTATGCTGAGTCTAAAGACAGTTTCACCCGTTTTCTGATTGATCGGTTCTGTACCAGTGCAGACATGTCAAACAGTGAATGGCTGTACCTCTATTGTATCCGTGCTCAATGAATGAAATCGGTAACAAATGAATATATGTCTAGTTATACGAAAAACGAGTGGTTTATCGACTCATCTTCATTTGCAGATTTAGAGGCAGCTTCGATATTCGTTTTACAGACGGGTTTTTTTTTTTGAATATGGGTCACACACATGCCACAGCAACAAAACATCTCTAGAGATGAGGCTATAGATCACCTTTCCATCCTGCAGGTTTTCCTCCCAAAGCCTACGGCACCAACGGCGACCCCTGCTGGCCGGGAGAGCAAAAGCTTACAGCACCTGGTATTCCCAGGCAGTCTCCCATCCAAGTACTAACCAGGCCCGACGCTGCTTAGCTTCCGAGATCAGACGAGATCGGGCATGTTCAGGGTGGTGTGGCCGTAAGCGAAAGCCCCGGCGCCTGACTCGCTACTTGAAGCTGTGTGTGGCGGGGGTTCCGTGCCCCCCGAGCGGGACTGAAGGATCGTTCGTGTGCAACTCTTTGGAAAGGAGCTGCTTTCCAAATCGCATTGCGTGCCTGGATGTTGGCGAATGCGCTCCCTTGTGTTGGCTCGTCCCGCACTGGAGGAGGACAAAGAATCTGCACGGAGGAGCACCAGGCAAGTCTTCAGTGCACAGCACTCTGGAAACATTTCGGGGCTGTCGCGTGTTTATTTCAGCACGTAAAGCGCACCGGTCCAACACTTCGGCCGGGCGCGCGGCGCCTCCGCCCTCTTGCTGCCCCTGCAGCTGCTTCACTTTTCCCTTTAGTTGCCATCGATTTTTTTGTAGTGCTATACATATACGATTGAGGTATCTTAGAGTTCTCCTTCGAAGACCCAGCACTCTCTTTTCTTTTCCCAGTGTTACTCATATCGGACTTTTTAAACCTAAAAAAAAATCGTTTTTTTTCTTTCAATTATAACTGAAGTTTAAACAACTAGTGTTAAGTCCTTATTTTTCTGTAGTCAAAAAAAGCAAAAATTAACATTCAGGTCATGAAAAACTCAAAAAAACTCCCCAACCACTAAACTTTACCTCCCACCTGAGCGCCATCTTGAACGCCCCTACCACCAGAGAATGCTCACGATTTCGGAAGCTGTCTCCGGGACGTGCTGATTCCACACATCCTGAATAAATCATGATATTGTTAGTTGCTGTAGCTAGACGTTCAAATGAGTTTCATGGCCAGATGGACTGTTTCCTCCAGCGGTATAATATTGCAGTGAGACAGCACGATGCCTGCAAGACCATGTCACGCTAAACGCCACAGATTGTGTTTGTCCGTTCGTGTCAGTCGTCCCGCAGCCACGGGAAGTGGGACACAAACATGCTGCAATGCTTTCAAGACGTTAGGATTTGTTTGTGCAACATCCAAGAGGAGTACTTGTGGCTTGAATGTGAACTGTAAGTGCCCGCCCCCTTTCCTCTGTAGTGCATGAGTTCCTCCCGGCATGCCCTTCGTCATTGTTCTGTCATCTTGTATTTAAAGGGTTGTATTTCTGCTGCTGAAAATAAGCAACGGTTTTCTCACAACGCCCTTTGTTCCCAACGGAGCCCTTGTCTGTCATGAAATTCTTCAAAACCTCAAGCTAGAAGAAGAAGAAGACGACAAATATGAAGCGTTATAGCAACGACATGCCATGACACGATCGATAACGATTTCCATAGGATCCCCGCGGTTGCCTGGCAACCGTCAGCTTTGTGCAGTGGCAGTATCGTAGCCTGTGAGGTTTAGCCGAGGCGTGATTATTGCTAGTTGAAAACTTTTCCCAATACCCCGCTTCCGCCGGTTTGCAATACAATCGGCGAAAGCAATTTTTGACAGTCTCGTCAGAGACTGAGCAAGGTGTTTAAAGACAGATTTGGTCACGGTGATATCATGGTAGAAAGAAACGAACTTGTTACGTGTCAACAGAAACGCTCTTTAGCTCTTTCAGCTTTATGCAGAGAACAGCGTCTGTCGAGATTACTTTTGTGTCAGCGCGAAACGCCGTGTGCTTGTCAGTATGATTTCATATTGCTCGTAGCGGCGCCTGGCTTTTGTCTGTCAAAAGTTAGGTTGCGCTTCTTCATGCTGCATCGTCGGCATGAGTGGAGCATTTTAAACGTCTGTACTTACTGCGCCCCATAAGAAATCGTTTGTCCCCATTCAAAAGAGATTGTGCGATGTCCTGCAGCGTTCGCAAAGCAAACCTTTGACAGTTTGAAAAGAGGAATTTATTCTGCTTCCTGTGCGTGCAGTAGTTACAAAGTTGAACGTCTTTACACGATCTGCTGCAGTTTTCAGTGGGTGGGCTTTGTCAAATGGCTTGGAAAAACGCACTGTGTTTCGGCTCGGGAAACATCATGAGCAGTGTCCTGCATGTTTTCTGTGTATAGCTGTCTTTTAACGCATACAGAATTCATTCGAAATCATTGATTTCTCCAATTAACAAGGGTCCCTTTTTGAACCTGCCAGAAGCATTCTTTCAATGTAACAGATTTACTCCGGGGAAGGGCAGCATGACATTGAGAGTAGCTCAAGCTTTCAGCACCTTTATCTGACTGCATGTATGCAGACACTGCTCAGAATCCCCTGTAAGATTCTCCTTCAATTACGTTTTGCAGTGCTTTAGCTCTTTCAAAAGGCTTCGCTTTGCTAGTCACAATCCAAGGCTCATGACAGCATTTGAAAACATTCGCAACTGCGTTGGCCGGGAATCGGACCTGGGTTAACTGCTTTGAAGGCAGCTATGCGCAACACTGGCTCGCTCCAGAATAAATCTCGCGTCGAGGGCATATTTTTTTCCATTTTACCGTGAGTCGGGCTCAGCTGCACAGAGGAGAGAGCAGAGCAATGAGGTCACGGGGACAGGGGAGTCACACGCTGGCGGTTTGAATACGCGGAAGATCACTGAGGGATCCACAGTATATGGACCCTCCGTGCGCCATCAGTCCGCACTCCGGACTCTGAATCCTGCCATCCGAGTTAAGATCTCGGCGGAACCTGAGGCGCAGTTCCTTCTTAAAACGTAATCTGGTGAGCATTTCTAGAATCGTACTTGTATAGATGCAGCCTTTAATGTGTTGCTAGGTTAAAATTGATGACTTCTTGTATTTCAGTAGGCAACTGCCCTCTTGATTTCGGATTTAATTTCTTTATTACAGGGGCGCTTTTATGAAGACAGAGTCATGTTCAGGTACTTTGCTTGATGGAGGAAGCTCATTTCGGACTCTGTGATCTGCTCACCTGGAAAGGTCTGCTATACTACTACAAGAGAGAAGTAGAGTCTGGAAGAAGGGACAATATTATGATGCTTTGGAAGATAATGTTTTTTTTTCTTATACTGAAAATGAAAGGTAGTTGTTTCTATATGGACTCAGTCTTTGGAATTTGTATATTTATATATTTCAGTGAACCCTCAGCCATTCCTTCTGTATTGTAATTCAGTTTCTCTTTTAAAATTCCTTCCCCACTTCTAGGACCTGCAGTTGCTGAACTCCACAATGGCTTCTATTGGAAAGTCTGTGACTGAGACCAAGTAAGTGTTCACTTTTTTATGAAACCATTATTTATTTAGGAGCAATGAGCAATTCTTATATAAATGCAATAAAATCATTATGCTCAAACTATGAGAGAGAAAATTAAGGATAATTTAAGAAATCAGTCTTAGCTTGTTTCTATACACAGATGGTATTATTTATTTTCAAAGGAAACCCGCGCGGATTCCCCTGGTGTGCAAGATGTACCTGAATACTCTTGATCAGCTTCCTGCTCACTTGAAGAGGGCGTGTATGAAGCACGCCACGGCAGAAAAGATCAGGATGGCCTCTCAACAGGCGAGGGAGGACATGATGAATCACCTGAAGAACGGGGTCATCGTGGATTACCACAGAATAGAGATCGTGTCTGGTGAGGCAAACAGGATAGTGGTTGTAAGACTGCTAGAGTCCTTGGGCCTTTTTGTACATGAGAAGCCTGAAGACACATTGGCAAGGTGAGATATTTTTAATCTGTAAGGCTTCTGTAGTTTCTTTTTGAAATCATTGTTACAACATATTATGTAAAAGCATGTTGAAAAGAATCTACCTGCATTCCAGCGGCCCTGAGCAAGAGGCCGCTGTCCAGGAGGAAGAGATGCCAGAGGCTGCTCTAGAAACTGAAACAGAAGCGGATAAGGAAGGGGAAGATGTGAGCTCTGAAGAACTCTATCAGCAGTAAGACTTTTTTATTTTTCAGATGTATCTATTTTTTACTAAAATTCTAATTTGTCTTATAGGTATAAAATGTTTAAACCGGTGTTTTATATCCTTACAGGCCCTGAGTAGTTAAAAAGTATCAGCAGGCCGGAAGAGAGTGGCCCAAGCTGGACTCTATAGAAAGCACTCCCTGGATGCTCCTCTCCTGATTGGATTCAAACAGTACCTTACCAAGGATCTGGGAGTGGCAAATTATTCTCAGGAGGTATTTATTTTTTAAAGGCATTTAAAATTAAGCAATGGTATCTTCATTGTAAATGTTTTTATTTCTTAGCTTAAAATTCACCCATGTGAAATGATGTCAGCCATAAACATCATGACTCTATATTTCCTACCTGAATCTATTCTACTTAAATTATTACATTATACACAATTTGAGTTCATTTTAAAAAGTAAAAGGTAATGAAAGGAATGCATTTTCATAAGAAAGATAATACCGATATGCATGTGATAATCTTCCTTATATCATGTAGTGCATCATTTGGACACTTTGTGGGCTTCAAATACAAAGAAAATCATGTTCTATGGTACAAGATAAATACAAAACTTAAGCTTCTTTATAAAGCATAAGCAATCATTTATTACATCGCTTCTTGAATTAAATCTTTTGACAAGAGGTAAGACTTCTGTTACATTTAAACCCATGTTTAGCTGTGTTTTTTAGATTTAACTGAACCAATTTCTGTGTGTGATAATGTCCTTGAATTCTGACAACATCACACTAAATTACATGATATAAAACAGCTAATGTTTCTAGAGATAAAGTTTCTGAGATGCTTCTAATTACTTTTTATTACCAGGGACAGTTTAATTCACCTTGTACAGTACTGTAAGACCAAGATGCTTTTTTTAAAAGTTATTTAACATTTTATAGAACTTTGTCTACTATGGCAACATGATGTGCTTGGTGAAACTTGGAAAAATACTGCTTGGCCACTTATCTTAAGATAAAGATAGGATAAAGGTTTATCTTTTGCACCTACCTGACCCCCAGGGAAGGCCAATGCTTTCTAAGTTGATGGTTCCCTACAGTAGACTGTACTTTAATTTCAAAGGTAATGTATATTGACCCAAATCAGTTTTGGAATCCAATCTACTGACGAGATGGAGCACATCCTTTTTTCAGGATTTTAGCATCATACGTTTGGTATATTTAGTCCCTAATGCTGAAAGAAATGATCATAGAACATTTGGACACTTTGTGGGCTTGAAATACAAAGCAAATCATGTACTATGGTACAAGATAAATACAAAACTTAAGCTTTTATTTTAATTAGATTTGTTTATAAAGCATAAGCAATCATTTATTACATTAATATATGTGAAAATAACATTTTAGCATCATACGTTTAGTATATTTAGTCCCTAATGCTGAAAGAAATGATCATAGAACATGACATCTAACCTTACCTGCGGTGTTTTTAATCCCTATTGCTCAATGCACGGTGAAAGCATTCCATACATGTGTCTGACAATGAGGAATGGGCCCCTGAGACAGTCATTTGCCTGTTTCACAAATGATCGTATTTTACTAGAGATTCTGTTTGGGATTCAGATGTGCATTCGGACAGCAATCCCTTTCAAGAAATGATACGTTCTGGATGAGGTCAAAGGTGCTGGAACACTGTATCTAGGATGTGTTTGCAGAGACTGTGTGTCTCCTGCTTCAATGCAGTGATAAACAGATGTGCTCCTTTAATTTATTGGTACATGCCCAGGGCAGTAAGCAGTCTGAGGATTTATTTCCAGATGGCATAGAGCAGTGAAGCAGTGAAGTAGTGCAAAACACTGGATCATTATATTATTAGAATCTATTCTACTTAAATTATTACATTATACTCAATTTGAGTTCATTTTAAAAAGTAAAAGGTAATGAAAGGAATGCATTTTCATAAGAAAGATAATACCGATATGCATGTGATAATCTTCCTTATATCATGTAGTGCGTCATTTGGACACTTTGTGGGCTTGAAATACAAAGAAAATCATGTTCTATGGTACAAGATAAATACAAAACTTAAGCTTTTATTTTAATTAGATTTGTTTATAAAGCATAAGCAATCATTTATTACATTAATATATGTGGAAATAACATTTTAGCATCATATGTTTAGTATATTTAGTCCCTAATGCCGAAAGAAATGATCATTTGTTTAACATGCACGGGTCTGTCTCAAAGGATGCAGTACTCCTGAAGGGTCTCAAACCCTACATTTCGGATGCCTAGCTGTATCCCTCACATGTGGCACCTCAGAATGACTTCTAACCTTACCTGTGGTGTATTCAGTCCCTATTGCTCAATGCACGGTGTACATACTGCACACATGTGTCTTGAGAATGAGGAATGGGCCCCTGAGACAGTCATTTGCCTGTTTCACAAACAGGGACCTGGACCTAGACCTGGCCCGTACAGGGCTCAAACCCGCGACCTTGGCGTTATTAGCACCACGCGCTAACCAACTGAGCTAACCGGCCTCACGACAGTGCTCCTCTCTGTGTTGCAAAAAATCAAACTCAGGGAATTTCTTTTGTCTTCCTTTGAATAGAAAGCCGTGTAATTCAGTGTACGGGCTTTCTCGTGCAGTTTCATGGTTCTTGTAACCCAAATCCTACACTGGCCTAAAGTGCCCCCCCATTTCACAGCATTTTTCAGCTGATTTAAAATGTACCTAAAGGAGAAGCATTATTGAAGACCATCAATTACCAAGAGCTTTTGTCAAAGGTTTTGGTGGTCATTTTGAATGACCACAGAGCGCTGTGACCTCGGTTTTACATCTCATCCAAAAGACAGCGCCCTTTTACAACACAGCATCTCCGTCACTATACTGGGGCATTGGGACCCACACAGACCTCAGGGTGAGCACCCCCCCGCCGGCACCATTAACACCGCTTCCAGCTGGAAGCTTTGTTTTTCCCTGTAGCTCATCCTCATCCAGGTACTGACCTGGCTCACACCTGCTTAGCTTCAGTGGGTATTCAGTTGCGAGTTGCAAGGGGATGCAAGTGATGGAGCCGCTCGCTGCAAAAGCCACTGCATTGGCCGGGAATCTAACCCGAGCCTCCCGCGTGGCAAGCGAGAATTCTACCACTGAACCACCAATGCTCAGTGCCTGGGCCTTCAAAAAAGACGCTTTTTTGGTGCTCTGTGCAAAACGCGTCGACATCTGCTTCCAGCTGCAAAATGTCATTTGCGGACGCTGAAGAACTTATTTCCAAGGCAGCGGGTACAAGCGATTGGGCGTTTTAAAACCACCAGGAACAGCAAAGAGGCACGCTTCTTTGCTTGTGCCGAAACACACCGACTGAAGGCGGACAACGTAGTCGGCAGGATTGGAACCTGTGCGGGGAGACCCCAATGGATTTCTAGTCCATCGCCTTAACCACTCAGCCACGACTACAGCAAGCCCCACCGCCGCTGCGTTCTTGCTACAATCTTACCTGGATCGCGAGGCGCCGGCGGAAGCCTATTTCAAAGTCGTTCTCCGTTTCAAAAAAACATTTCCAAAATACAAGCCTTGCAGACAGACACGCCTCAGAGGACTTAAGGGTGGCTTCATGTCGGAATGATAAAGTCTCCCCGTCCGGACATGAAAATGCCACTTTGTTACACACAAAAAAAGAATCAACAACAGAGAAATGCCCACAAGCATTTGAAAAGCCGCACCACGTCGCACTTGAAATAGCTCTTACATTAGTGGTAGACACAGGAATCGCCTTTTTATTTACGCTCTTACCAACGCGATGGAAAGCAAAACAAAGCAAAGCAGAGCAAAACAAAACGAACAAACGAAAACCCTCACGTCCCGCACTTGCATATAACGCTGTTACGTGCCCAAGCGGTATTGTACGTCATCCTAGCACTGCACCCCGGGTCGTACGGTATATGGGAACGAGCACACGCCACGAATCGTCTCGAATCACTCCCTACAGCTGTAAGGCGCCTTGAAGCGTGCACCCCCAACATTCTTCTTTGCGCATCTGTGAAAGGTAAACTCTTGAGCAAACTCTGAACCAGCTCTAAGGAAACTAATCCGATTAGACGTTACTTTGACTCATCCTTTAAGGGACCCTTGTTAATTGGAGAAATCAATGATTTCGAATGAATTCTGTATGCGTTAAAAGACAGCTATACACAGAAAACATGCAGGACACTGCTCATGATGTTTCCCGAGCCGAAACACAGTGCATTTTTCCAAGCCATTTGACAAAGCCCGCCCACTGAAAACTGCAGCAGATCGTGTAAAGGCGTTCAACTTTGTAACTACTGCACGCACAGGAAGCAGAATAAATTCCTCTTTTCAAACTGTCAAAGGTTTGCTGCAGGACATCGCACAATCTCTTTTGAACGGGGACAAACGATTTCTTATGGGGCGCAGTAAGTACAGACGTTTATAAAGCTCCACTCATGCCGACGATGCAGCATGAAGAAGCGCAACCTAACGTTTGACAGACAAAAGCCGGGCGCCGCTACGAGCAATATGAAATCAAACTGACAGCACACGGCGTTTCGCGCTGACTCAAAAGTGATCTCGACAGACGATGTTCTCTGCATAACGCTGAAAGAGCTAAAGAGCGTTTCTGTTGAGACGTAACCCATTGGGCAAAAGACGTATAATATACGTCTATTAAACGCATATCTTAGACGTCTAAATGTGGTCTACAATTCGTCTAGAATGAAATTCTAATATACGTCTAAAGTTAAACGTCAATTATACGTCTATATTTAGACGTTCATTATACATAAATGGTTGGAGTTCTATTATACGGATAAATTTAGAGGACTATTATACATATATGGTTGGAGTTCCGGATAACTTTAGAGGTCTATTATACGTATATGGTTAGAGGTCTATTATACGGATAACATTAGAGGTCTATTATACGTATATGGGTAGAGGTCTATTATACATCAAAGATAGATTTTATAGGTGTAGAAACAAGTAAAACAAGCCAATGATTAGGTTTAGAAATGTATTCTGAAAATACACATTCACACCTGAAACATATGTATTTCAAATTATACATTGTATACAATCAATCAACAATCAACATATGGGCAATAATCATAAAAACACAACTAGTCTTAAACTTCAGCTACAAATTCTGGTAACATGGCAATATACAGTATAGTAATGACAAACACAAAACTAATTACATTAACACACTAACTCAAAACCACATTTTGATTCAAATATACATTTTAAAATGTACAACTTCTATATTTCCAAGAAAAAAATATTACATAAAATATAAAATATTACAATGGAAGTTAAGACGATTTTTGTCCACTATTTGCAAACCCTGTCTAATTGTCCTAACAGTTAGAACCAAAAACCTATTATTTTCAGAGTCCAGATCTCCTGGCCCCCTGCCTTGCATATGCATTCTTCAAGTAACACATTGCGTGCTCCTTTATTTCTTTTTCTGTTGATGTAGGGTGGGACTTCAGCACCGCAGCTAGGAGAAAATTATATAATATTACTTCCCAAATAAATGATGATTAATATCTTCTTTAGTATAATCTAAAAAATGAACGGTTTACTAAGCTCAAAGCTGAAATAAATGTATAAAATTTGGCTTGCATCATAGCAGTTGAGCAATAAAGTCTGTCCTAATTAAAGAGTACCCAAAGTTTGAAAGTACAACATAGAATAAGAATAAGAGAAACGGCAAAACGATTTTGTGTCATCTTCCCCATTCACACTATTTTATGTGCCATTTTTTTGCTTATTCACATACTATTTTAATCAAAATAATATTAAGAAAGATCTGTATGTATTCAGATAGTATTATTATTGTTCATACTTACTCGTCAAAAGAGGATTGCTGAGATATTTTCGGATATACTTTTACGTTTGAAAAACGTGTCCAAAATGGTGACCAACGAATACTAGCAATGCATTGTGGTATATAACCGGAAAATATGCTGGGTTCGATATTTTCTCAACGTATGCGTTTATTAATGTTGTCGATATTATGGTTGAAATTTAACATTGATAATACATCGCTGCTATGAGCTGATGTGCAATTTTAACGCATGCAATAAGTAAGGATCGGTCACTGTTGTATGGTATTATATATAATGACATTATGGAATAGGATGGGGACAGGCCTGGCATCACGGGGGGAGGGGGGAATGTCGCCCCTTCAGTTTTGGGCAAAAAGTTTTACCTAACTTAATTTGCACCCTAAAAAAATAGTTGTACTTTGTCAATGGTCAGACAACACTAAATGACACGAACAGTCACTCAGTCTGTTTGATAGGCAGGAGGGCTATCCGTCCAGGAACTGCACATATTATTGAGTGTCAACATTACGATCCTGTTTGCTCAGGTGGACCGATTCCTTGCAGTAGTTTATCATTATACTTAAAATCGTTTTATAACTAGGACTAGTTATAGCAGTCTGTGCTTTCTGTTGGTTTTACAACATTTTTTTCTTAACGATTCAGAACGTCCATGTAGCTGCAAAAATGAACGCTTATGGTACTTTTCGCTCCAGGCAATACAAACCTTGAGAGTGACGAAAAATGTGAAACTAAACTTCATCGCAAATACCAGATTGCTAGTCGTTATCTTCTATCATGAAGCACTAATCAATGGCATAGCTGCGAGATTTCATTTGGGTAGCTGCACCGTACAGCTCCGTTTCAACTGAAATATCACTCCCCCCTCAGAATTTCAGACGCCCCCCTACAGATTTTTCCTCGGGCACCGCGCACTGATGGGGGACTTTTGTCAAGAAAATAAAAATAGAAACTCTATAGGCACTCAAACATTTTACTGTTTTTTTTCAGGCAGGTGGCAAGACCCCCTCAGCAAAACCCTTGTATGCCAAGCTGTGGGCATTGATTGTGTGCCGCAACTAGGAGTATACGGCACTCTGCACAGTGTACGAAGTAAATTATTTTCGCAGTAATTAATTTATTATATTTACTATATTTATTATACACGTGTAAATTAATTGCTGCGAAAATAATTTACTTCGTACACTGTGCAGAGTGCCGTATACTCCTAGTTGCGGCACACACGATACATACAGTAAAAAGCCTCAGGCACTGTGTTAGATGTGTTTTCGACGTTATATATGCGTTTGTTAATGTCGTCAATTTTACGGTTGCAATTCGACGTTGATTATACTTCGAGGCGACGTATATATACGTATAGCCGTAATTTCACCGTAAATATACGTATATTCGACGAATCAATGCCCACTGGGAACAAGCTCGCTTCTTTCTACCATGATGTCACCATGACCAAATCTGTCTTTAAACACCTTGCTCAGTCTCTAACGAGACTGTCAAAAATTGCTTTTGCCGATTGTATTGCAAACCGGCGGAAGCGGGGTATTGGGAAAAGTTTTCAACTAGCAATAATCCCGCCTCGGCTAAACCTCACAGGCTACGATACTGCCACTGCGCAAAGCTGACGGTTGCCAGGCAACCGCGGGGATCCTATGGAAATCGTTATCAATCGTCTCATGGCATGTCGTTGCTGTAACGCTTCATATTTGTCGTCTTCTTCTAGCTTGAGGTTTTGAAGAATTTCATGACAGACAAGGGCTCCGTTGGGAACAAAGAAACCCGTTGATTCTTTTCAGCAGCAGAAATACAACCCTTTAAATACAAGATGACAGAACAATGACGAAGGGCATGCCGGGAGGAACTCATGCACTACAGAGGAAAGGGGGCGGGCACGTACAGTTCACATTCAAGCCACAAGTACTCTTCTCGGATGTTGCACAAACAAATCCTAACGTCTTGAAAGCATTGCGGCATGTTTGTGTCCCACTTCCCGTGGCTGCAGGATGACTGACATGAACGGACAAACACAATCTGTGGCGTTTAGCGTGACATAGTCTTGCAGGCATCGTGCTGTCTCACTGCAATACTATACCGCTGGAGGAAACAGTCCATCTGGCCATGAAACTCATTTGAACGTCTAGCTACAGCAACTAACAATATCATGATTTATTCAGGATGTGTGGAATCAGCACGTCCCGGAGACAGCTTCCGAAATCGTGAGCATTCTCTGGTGGTAGGGGCGTTCAAGATGGCGCTCAGGTGGGAGGTAAAGTTTAGTGGTTGAGGATTTTTTTTGAGTTTTTCATGACCTGAATGTTAATTTTTGCTTTTTTTGACTACAGAAAAATAAGGACTTAACACTACTTGTTTAAACTTCAGTTATAATTGAAAGAAAAAAAAACGTTTTTTTTTAGGTTTAAGAATTTCGATATGAGTAACACTGGGAAAAGAAAAGAGAGTGCTGGGTCTTCGAAGGAGAAGTCTAAGAAACCTCAATCGTATATGTATAGCACTACAAGAAAATTGATGGCAACTAAAGGGAAAAGTGAAGCAGCTGGAGGGGACGTGGAAAGAGTGCTGGAGATGCGCTCGTACGCGAGCGTTCGCAGCCCAAGTGAGACTCAGCTGCCAGAGGAAGAGCCGGAGTCCCTGCCCAGCACACCTGTGAAAACCCCGGCAGCCAAGAGAGGAAGGGGCGACCTGACGCTGGAGGAGCTCCAGACCAACATCTTCAACATGATGGCACAGAGCATGGGTGAGCTGAAGGAAATGATTTGATCTAATACAGTCGCAATCGAAAGTCTTAAAAAGTCCATGGACTGTGTGTTTAAAGAGGTTGAAGACTTAAAGAGTGAAGTAAAAGTTCTTAAACAAGTAAATACCAAACAAGAAAAGCATATTAAAGAACTTGAATTGAAAGTGAACGATGTAGATAGATACCGTCGATGATGGAATTTAAAATTATTTGGAGTTAAAGAGGAACGTGATAAGGACCTTGTTGCAACAGTGAAGGGTATCTGTAAAAGGAACCTGCCGGACCAGGAGGACGTAATATCGGCCATTGACTTTGTTCACAGGCTCGGGAGAGCGAACATGTCTGGGCAAGTGCGCCCCAGATCGATTATAATACAGTTCACCAAGAGGACGGCGAGGGACATGCTGTGGCGAGTGGCGAGGGAGAATGAGTATTTGAATGGGAACAAACTGAGGTTTGCAGAGGACCTGTCTGCCGCGGACAGGAGTACCAGGAACCAGCTGTGGCCCCAGGTTGAAGCTGCCAGAAGAGAGGGGAGGAGAGCCTACTTTGTGGGAGCGAGGGCCTTTGTGGATGGGAAGGAGATTTGCTCCCAGTGACTGCTCAGTTAATGATTATGTTTGGTTATATTTGTTATACCAGTATATACTAGTGTTTCTTTAGTGTTAGTTTGGAATGGTGTAGTTAAGTCTTAAGGACTGTTATAGTTCTGGTTGTTGTAACAGAAGAAATAAGGTTCTTGATCCCGAGATGAAGTAAAACAGATGAGTTTATTGCATGCAAGGAACAATAAAGCCAAAGTCTTGTTTCCCGCAAGAAACAACAAAACCGAAGTATTGTTCCACGTACTGTTACAAACTTTTGGGTTATATAGTGTTTTCTTCTCCGTTTCTGACGTCACTCGGTCTGATGGTAAAGAGGGGGGTTCATGGTATTTGGCCAGTTTACGATGTTCTGGGCAAATGGTCAGTTTAACATTACACCCAGGGGGGTTCCTAGCTTGCATCTGCAATCCTTATCAGTTAACCCCCTTTCCTGCCATAAACCCCAGCTTGTGACTTAGAAGTCTAAACCCCCTACAGAAAGGATTAAATTCAAACCCCCGTCTTCACATCTTTCTTCATTCCCCCCTTATAAAATATGGCATACGTCAGTGTAGCCTATTTTTATAAATACAATGTCAGGGCAGATCTTTCCTTTCTTGGCGAACAGGTATGTATTGCCATGTCATTGTACGTTCCACGGTTATAGCAAGATGTGATACATTTTTTTGTGAATGTGATGATTACAATTATACATATAAACAATACTACTCCTACGGATAAACACTATAAAAAGGTTCCACCCCAGGCCCCAAACACAGACTTTACCCATACTGAAATTTCTGTCCCTCATTGTAAATGTGTTGGGCCAGATCTGAGATGTGCTCAGAATTTTCAGGAATATATGTGCAGCATTCAGTGCCAATTACTGCACAAGTTCCTCCTTGGGCCGCCAGTACATAATCTAAAGCTAGTCGGTTCTGCATGGCCACTGTTCTGAGGGCTACCATTTCATCATTAACAGCCTTCAGACTAGATGAGGTAGAATTTGCTAATTCTTCTAAAGTCGAGGCCATTTGAATTAACTCTCGACTCAGAAAGTTCATGCCGGCTTGTGGAAATATTATACCTAAATAATATTCCCAATCAGCCAATTTTCTTTGTGGTCTGTGGTTAGGTCCGAAGGGGCTGTGGATTTGAACACAGATATGAGGAACCACATATCCTAAATAACATGAGCCAGACCACTGGGCTGGCAACCATGGGTAGGCTCGTTTTCCACAAATGAAATATGTTCCGTTTGGCGCTCCCCATGCCTCTGAAAATAAGAAACTTATACCGAATTGTGGGGTGTGCCGATCCCATCCTGGAATTTGGAAGGTAGAGGTGGATATATTTGCAGCGATGGTAAGGTTGCAACGACTCCATCCAACCAAGTGCAGACCATTAGTGTGCTGAAAACATATGTTTCCCTCACGTTCCTTATTTAGAGTCAGGTATGGTGGTGTATGGCTTCTGTTATATTTAGGAGCGTAAGAGCCTGTGAAACTCGTGGGCTCTAAGCCTCGCTCCTGTAGATATTGTAATGTTGTGCAGGTTAAAGTCGTGTTATGGCAACCCCCATAGTTTGTCATATTAAAATTTCCTAAATTATCCCTCCAAATGATCATGCCTATGACTTCCTCGCGACGCCAAGGAATGGCTCCCATAGGAAGTCCTCCCTGTACATATTTGGGTAATGCGGCACACACCCAGCAGGCACTTTGGTTGGTTTTCTTAGCTAGGATAGGAGAGGCCTAAAAAGGAATTAATTCCATGTTCTCCTTTGTGGGAGAGATGATCATTAATTCCTGCGGAACATAGTCCTACAGCAACAATTATTGTTATAAACAGAAATGATTTCATTCTGAGTCTGTAAATGGGGATGAGGCTCGTCGGCAGTGTGGCGCGTGGATCCAGCGATCTTTTCCTTCCACTCGAACCGCAGACTCGGTTGTCAACAGGATCTGGTAGGGTCCGTCCCACCTGGGCTGGAGAACCTGTGAAGGAAATTTCCTGATCCACACCCACTCTCCTGGGATGAGGTCGTGCCCTCCTTCAGGTGGTGGTCCCCACGCCTCCAGGACCTGCTCGCGGGCTCCTTGTGTGGCCTCTGTCAGCAACTTGCAATAATACAAAGGAATGGTTGATCCATCTGAGGAAACCCCAGTCTCAGCACCTGTAAGAGAACTTGATTCAAATTATTAAAGGCGGCTTTTGCTGCGGGAACCAAGGCAATCTTGTCCTTGTACTGCACTCCCCCCTTAAGCAGATCTGTTAAGAGTTGTGCTCACCCTGTAAAAAACATTGCACCCAGGCCCTGTTAAAATTTCACAATGCTAGACACAAAAGGGCCTTATCATAACTGCTTCTATTAGACACTCTAAAGCTGAAGCAACTCAGACTTGTGGGTTTCCTCGTCAGGGGAAGCACTCAGAATACCATCAACATACTGAGTGATCACAGCCAGTTGAAGCCACGTGATACCCTGTTCTGCATAGTCATTCTTTGTAATGCATAATATTCCAACCCAATAGATCTGGAATAAAACCACCCATTAAAATCTGGTACTCGGCAAGTAAAACTTGCTGTCCCAATACTCCTGTGGCCTCCTGCCATCTTCCCATATACATTGCTCTATAGTACACTGTTGAACAGAGGAGTGAAACAAGCAGGACAGTAGTGCTCCAGTATCCCCTAACAGAGAAACCAACACTCCATTAACAGTACATTTTTATCCACTGGACTGGGACAGACTTAGGGAGGCTACAAGGGATTTACAGGATCTAATCGTTAGGTAAACAGATTTTCTCACAAGACGTTATTTTCCCCAGTCTCGATTCTAAACCTACACCGTTTCAGCATGTCTGGTTTCGAGACATTCGAATAAAACCAAATTGTTTCCATTATTGCAACTAATTGTATAAATTACAATTTATAATAATTTATAATAATACAAAAACTGTTTAACTACTTTTACGTCCACCTGCACTGTACTTATACGTTTCAGACGCTCTTATATTTTCCAATCTCCTTAAGTTGATTTTCGTCAAGTCTCTTTAGTTACGTCTCTAGCCAGTCCCGCTGGCTAAACACACTCACACCGTCATTTAGTATACCAAAACTCACAGTTACACACATACATGCCGGCACACAAATTCATAAAACACACATACACATCGAGAATATATTTTTCTCTTCGTAATACAATGTGCTGTATTCTTGTTTTACTTCTACATGAATCCTTTTAATTCCTGAAGCGCACTCCAGGTTCGCTGCATTTCTAATTTCGGGTGCGGTACTTTAGCCCACCGGTCAATATCTTACGGTTTTGGATTTGATCGTATGGGGGAAATCAGGGAAGGTAGGTGCGATTGCAGACCCCCTCGACGGGGTGCGAGACAGTGTTAGAGTGGCACTGTCATCAACGGCGCCAGCCCCTGCTACATCAAGTCCTTTCCCACTTCGAGTGAGAGTACAGATCTGCGGGCGCCCTCCCTCTAACAGGGGAGACCCTGATCCGTCTTTATCACACTCATACCAAGTGTTATCCCAATCAGACCCCCCTTCTCCATATGGCCACTGAGGGAATTGATCCCAATTATTTTCGTTTCCTGCCTGTTTGTTCCCCTGTGGGAGAGCAGGATATAACTTAGTCGCTGGCTGCAGCACATTAACCAGTGCAGCGTGACCAGGAGTTAATTCCTTCTTTAGTTTCTCATTCTCCTGTACTGCCTCTTTTAGCTTTTTTTCTATACTCTTTCGTAGCGATTAAAATATCTTTTCTTCCGGGTTTTTGTTTTCCCCGTAAACACACTTTTAAGTCACATCCCAATTTCTTTTTTTTTTTTCTCATGTATCTGCCACCACTGGTGCCGGCCGTGCACCAGGGTGGGAGCTACATGCTTGTGCTTTTGCCAATCAATACTCATATATGCTTTCTTTACAGGCGTCTTCGCCCCCAAATTCCCTCTGACAAACTCAGCTTTTTCCATATTTTTCTCCTTCTTTTCCGTCAACTTACACTTTTCCGATATTTAAACGGACCCTTCCACCACTTTCTCAAACCATCAGTTAGCGCACATGTTCGGTCTCTTTAAGATTTACTTTTGTCGTGTGTGAGGTAACAGCTCATTCAGTAGGGGGATGTTTTCACTTGGAAAAACCTGTGCATTACTGCACTCATTCAGCCAAGGGCGTCTGTTACCTCCAGATCTAAATGCCTCTCCGAGACTTTAGAGAGGACTTACACCGCACTGTTCACAGGTAAGAAACGAGACCTCGAAAACCCCCTTTCTTGATCAGTAATTCACCATCCCCAGAATGCCAGCATCGCTGCTTTTGCCCCGGGGTGGACTTACGCACTGAGCTCAATCAGGGCGATTCTCGGGTCTCAACGTCCTTTAAATCCTGCTACTTAATGCTTTGCTCTTTATTATGAGGTGTGTTTATGTTAGTGTCGTGCGTGTGTATATGTATTTCACAAACAAGGAAAACACCAAAAACATACATACATATATCTCTTCTACTCCTGTTTCCTTTAAAACAAAAAAAAAAACCACGCCACGCCAGAAACCACGCCACTCCAATCTGTGCACGATCAAGGCGTAGCTAATCTCAGGACCCCGGGCGTAATTAAAGCCCACACCAATCCTGGATTATACGTGCATTTAATGCACCACTCAGCTCCAGAACCCCGGGCGCAATTAAGGCCCACACCGATCCCGAGCCACAGAACTCCGGGTGCAATTAAGACCCAAACCAGTTCTGACCTTCAGAACTCCGGGTGCAATTAAGACCCACACCAGTCCTGAACTACGTGCATTTAATGCACCACTTGCTCTAGAACCCCGGGCGCAATTAAGGCCCACACCGATTCTGAGCCTCAGAACTCCGGGTGCAATTAAGACCCAAACCAGTTCTGACCTTCAGAACTCTGGGTGCAATTAAGACCCACACCAGTCCTGAACTTCACGGTAAGGGTCCAAAACCCGTTAAAAACTCCACGCGCAATTAAGGCATACACCAGCTTCGAACGCCTGTACACAATACCGCGGAACCCCTGCCAGACCAAATTCTGGGCTTACAGCAACCAACCCATTACATACACCGGTGCCTTCCCCGGGCCAGAGGAATTCAGAAACTCACGTTTACTCCGTCATCTCGGGCGATTCTCGCAGGGAGCAGAGATTTCCCAATCGGTCAGAGAGAGTCGGGACTTTTAAATAAAAGAGGAGTCCTTACCTCTTAGTTATGTGCGCGCTGACCGTCTCTCCTGCCGATGGGAAGTTCTGCGCCTTCTGGAGCATCCGCCGACTACGCCAAATTTGTTGTAACAGAAGAAATAAGGTTCTTGATCCCGAGATGAAGTAAAACAGATGAGTTTATTGCATGCAAGGAACAATAAAGCCGAAGTCTTGTTTCCCGCAAGAAACAACAAAACCGAAGTATTGTTCCACGTACTGTTACAAACTTTTGGGTTATATAGTGTTTTCTTCTCCGTTTCTGACGTCACTCGGTCTGATGGTAAAGAGGGGGGTTCATGGTATTTGGCCAGTTTACGATGTTCTGGGCAAATGGTCAGTTTAACATTACACCCAGGGGGGTTCCTAGCTTGCATCTGCAATCCTTATCAGTTAACCCCCTTTCCTGCCATAAACCCCAGCTTGTGACTTAGAAGTCTAAACCCCCTACAGAAAGGATTAAATTCAAACCCCCGTCTTCACATCTTTCTTCATGGTTCTTTGAAAAACTCAATAGTTTAGACAGTCTTAGAGTTAGTTATTTGCTTTTCATGAATGCCAGAGGTACTCGAAATGTTGTTAAAAGAAAAACTGTGTGCTGAGTTTTATTTTTTACAGGAAACGCATGCATGTTGAAACTAAAGTTTATAAATAATTGAGAAATATTAAAGCAAGGAAAATATGATACGTGTAAAATATACAATTTGATCACATAATTACTTAATTACCTCTGGTAGTTAAATGCTTTTTTCTGCTGCGTTTTTTTTCTCTTGTACATGACTCTGATCCTCTTGTTGTATTTGTATTTGTAAATTCTATGTTTAATAAAAAAAAATTAAAAAAAGCATTCTCTGGTGGTGTCCTGCAGGCTTCCTGTGGGTGTGCGTTGGTGGTATAGTGGTGAGCATAGCTGCCTTCCAAGCAGTTGACCCGGGTTCGATTCCCGGCCAATGCAGTGGCGAATGTTTTCAAATGCTGTCATGAGCCTTGGATTGTGACTAGCAAAGCAAAGCCTTTTGAAAGAGCTAAAGCACTGAAAAACGGAATTGAGGGAGAATCTTACAGGGGATTCTGAGCGGTGTCTGCATACACGCAGTCCGATACGGGTGCTGAAAGCTTGAGCTACTCTCAATGTCGTGCTGGCTTTCCCCGGAGTAAATCTGTTACATTGAAAGAATGCTTCTCGCAGGTTCAAAAAGGGACCCTTGTTAATTGGAGAAATCAATGATTTCGAATGAATTCTGTATGCGTTAAAAGACAGCTATACACAGAAAACATGCAGGACACTGCTCATGATGTTTCCCGAGCCGAAACACAGTGCGTTTTTTCAAGCCATCTGACAAAGCCCGCCCACTGAAAACTGCAGCAGATCGTGTAAAGACGTTCAACTTTGTAACTACTGCACGCACAGGAAGCAGAATAAATTCCTCTTTTCAAACTGTCAAAGGTTTGCTTTACGAACGCCGCAGGACATCGCACAATCTCTTTTGAACAGGGACAAACGATTTCTTATGGGGCGCAGTAAGTACTGTTACTGTCACTGCTCGATACCGACGTTGGCCTACTATACCATGTTCAGCCACTGCTAGAAAATGTACGGCTCTAGCACCGGAGCAAACAACAGGAGGGCCGATGTCGAACAGGCACACGTGTCAGACATGGAGAGCGATGAGAATGGGATTCGAACCCATGCCTGCAGAGCACAATGGATTAGCAGTCCATCACCTTAACCACTCAGCCACCTTGTCGACGAAACTGGGCTGTCCGGACATGGGTTGGCGCGCTCCAGATGATCTTTTTCTTTTTTTCCCCACATACTCGAGGGTCATTTTCCTGTTCCACATGTGATTTCAACATTTTCCTTGGGAGATGTCAAGCCAGCAAGCCACTGCTGTGGTTCAGTGGCCAGTGTGGAGTTCAGTGGCCCTGTTTACACAGAAAGCACATTGAGCTCCTTGGACATGAAAAGTTCCAGATAAAAGCCATTTGTCATCCTTTCTCTTGGTGTCGATGTTGCTATTGTATGTAAAGGTGGCAACTTGCTCAGCGAGCAGGCGGAGCACACACCGAATGCAGATGTGTCTGAGTGGTGTGTCCAAGTGGCTGCAAAAGGACAACACTCCTGGGGCCCCGTGGCTTAGTTGGTTAAAGCGCCTGTCTAGTAAACAGGAGATCCCCGCCTACGGCTAGACTTAATTAAATGCAAGTATTCATTTCCTGTCTTTAACGCGACTTGTTTTTCTTAAAATGGATGCAACTTGCAAAACATGAAACACAAGCCTTGCTAATCAGCGCTAGCAGCTGGCAAAAAAAAGGAGTCAGCTATTTTTTTTTCTTTAACCTTAACCCTGCTAACGGAGAAGAGTTAAACGACCGAGTCTATGCAGCTTAAACGGTGCGCAAGTCGGGTTCTTAGCTGAAAGGGTGGTAAATCACGCTCACCCCAGTCCTTAATCTTTTAAAGAGGATACAAAATTGAACCTAGTCGCCACATCACATACATCCTGTTAAATGATAAAAAGGTAACATCTATCCTCGCTCCAGAGTAAATCTCACGTTGAGGGCATCTTTTTTTTCACTTTACCGTGAGTCGGGCTCGGCTGCACAGAGGAGAGAGCAGAGCAATGAGGTCACAGGGACAGGGGAGTCACACGCTGGCGGTTTGAATACGCGGAAGATCACTGAGGGATCCACAGTATGTGGACCCTCCGTTCGCCATCAGTCCACACTCCGGACTCTGAATCCTGCCATCCGATTTAAGATCTCGGCGGAACCTGTGGCGCAGTTCCTTCTTAAAACGTAATCTGGTGAGCATTTCTAGAATCGCACTTGTATAGATGCAGCCTTTAATGTGTTGCTAGGTTAAAATTGATGACTTCTTGTATTTCAGTAGGCAACTGCCCTCTTGATTTTGGATTTAATTTCTTTATTACAGGGGCGCTTTTATGAAGACAGAGTCATGTTCAGGTACTTTGCTTGATGGAGGAAGCTCATTTCGGACTCTGTGATCTGCTCACCTGGAAAGGTCTGCTGTACTACTACAAGAGAGAAGTAGGGTCTGGAAGAAGGGACAATTTTATGATGCTTTGGAAGATAGTTTTTTTTTTCTTATACTGAAAATGAAAAGTAGTTGTTTCTATATGGACTCAGTCTTTGGAATTTGTATATTTATACATTTCAGTGAACCCTCAGCCATTCCTTCTGTATTGTAATTCAATTTCTCTTTTAAAATTCCTTCCCCACTTCTTGGACCTGCAGTTGCTGAACTCCACAATGGCTTCTATTGGAAAGTCTGTGACTGAGACCATTATTTATTTAGGAGCAATGAGCAATTCTTATATAAATGCAATAAAATCATTATGCTCAAACTATGAGAGAGAATTTTAAGGATAATTTAAGAAATCAGTCTTAGCTTGTTTCTATACACAGATGGTATTATTTATTTTCAAAGGAAACCCGCGAGGATTCCCCTGGTGTGCAAGATGTGCCTGAATACTTTTGATCAGCTTCCTGCTCACTTCAAGAGGGCGTGTATGAAGCACGCCACGGCAGAAGAGATCAGGTGGCCTCTCAACAGGCGAGGGAGGACATGATGAATCACCTGAAGAACGGGGTCATCATGGATTACCACAGAATAGAGATCAAAGGACACTTTGTGGGCTTGAAATACAAAGAAAATCATGTTCTATGGGACAAGATAAATACAAAACTTAAGCTTTTATTTTAATTAGATTTATTTATAAAGCATAAGCAATCATTTATTACATTAATATATGTGAAAATAACATTTTAGCATCATACGTTTAGTATATTTAGTCCCTAATGCTGAAAGAAATGATCATAGAACATGACATCTAACCTTACCTGCTGTGTTTTTAATCCCTATTGCTCAATGCACGGTGAAAGCATTGCATACATATGTCTGACAATGAGGAATGGGCCCCTGAGACAGTCATTTGCCTGTTTCACAAATGATCGTATTTTACTAGAGATTCTGTTTGGGATTCAGATGTGCATTCGGACAGCAATCCCTTTCAAGAAATGATACGTTCTGGATGAGGTCAAAGGTGCTGGAACACTGTATCTAGGATGTGTTTGCAGAGACTGTGTGTCTCCTGCTTCAACGCAGTGAGAAATAGATGTGCTCCTGTAATTCATTGGTACATGCCCAGGGCAGTAAGCAGTCTGAGGATTTATTTCCTGACGGCATAGAGCAGTGAAGCAGTGAAGTAGTGCAACACACTGGATCATTATATTATTAGAATCTATTCTACTTAAATTATTACATTATACACAATTTGAGTTCATTTTAAAAAGTAAAAGGTAATGAAAGGAATGCATTTTCGTAAGAAAGATAATACCGATATGCATGTGATAATCTTCCTTATATCATGTAGTGCGTCATTTGGACACTTTGTGGGATTGAAATACAAAGAAAATCATGTTCTATGGTACAAGATAAATACAAAACTTAAGCTTTTATTTTAATTAGATTTGTTTATAAAGCATAAGCAATCATTTATTATATTAATATATGTGTGTAGCGGCGAGGCTTATTAATAAGGCAGAATTAAGTGTTCTGAGCCTTCCCAAATGAGGCCCCATTTCTCTGTTCATCTCTGTGGTGCAGCCACAGAGAGACTATTCATGCAGGGTGATTTAAGGTCCTAGGACAGCTCCCAAAGGGGGATGCACTTAGCTAAGCCTGGCTATCATGATCAATGGTCATCCATTGGCGCCTATCTGTCTAGGGAGTGCCAGTTGGACATCTGGACTGCATTACTAAGTGTCAGGACTAAGTGACTCATATCTCACCTTGATCAATCAATCAGGGACTGGTAGGGCCGAGTAACCCACGTGGGACTCTGATGCCCATGGAACTTTCAGCCAATCAATGAGCTGAAGTTCCTCCAGGTAAAAACAGGCAACACAGAGAGCCTGTGAGATTCAGTAAGATTCAGAAGGGAGGATTCAGAGGATTCTGTGGACAATTCTAAAGGGAATTCAAAGGAGAATTCCAGGGCAGGGCGGCCCAGGAGCAGAAGGCTCCCAAGGGCAGGACATTCTCGCAGCGCGCCTCCTGACCATCCTGAGATTCAGCCCGGACAACCACGGAACGGCCAGTGTGTCCGAGTGCCAGAACTTTCCTTTGTTCTAAGAGTCTAGAGCGGAGGTTGCCAGAGAATAACCAGAGGATCCACCCGAGGTTAGCACCAGCAGCAGGCCTCGTGAACAGGTCGGAACTGTGGACAGCTGAATCACTATTCAGAACTAGCTCTTCATCAGAAACGAACCGGTCCTCTTCCTGACTTGCTGGGACCCACAGTCATCTTTTCTCCTGTGCACAAACTTTGCTAGTTAAAGCCCACAGTGAGCATCAGCAGCGCAGCGTCGCAAGCCGCACAGCACAGCCTGGCACGGAGCCAGAGAGCGCGGATTGGACAGCAACAGCCTGCAACTGTTTCTTTGTGCCCGCAGGAAGATCTGAATCCCCAAAGATTGGATGAGTATTCAACTTCAATGCATTACAGCTCGAGAATTCAATTGTTATCCCAACCAGTTGATATCAATTTAATTCCTAAGAGTTATGTACTTGTTTGAGTATCTAATGTAGAAGTTATAACCAAGTTCATTAACGAAACGGTCTTAATGAATGATATACTGAACGTATGTCCTCTTGATATGTGTAACACTTCGTAACTGACTGAATATATATCTTTTGTATTCTGATAACCCTCTCGATAAGATCTGTTAGGTTTACATGCATATTTTATGTATTAATAAATGTATCCTCGTGTATTAGTACCTGTGTGTGCGCGTTGTTTGAGTTATGTCACATGGTTGGATTCTAAAGCCATCAAAAGAATCAACTTTGTGATTTACTGCTACAATTAATAATTGTCTCAGTAAATGCCCAAACCCTACAGAACTGGTGCCTTCAGAGAGCCACTACATTTAATTTTGCTATGGCAACATTACATATTTGGCGTCCCTGAGCCGGTTTTCTTACATGTGAAAATAACATTTTAGCATCATATTATTACATACAGGTCTCTAGCTTCAACACAGTGATATATATATATACTCAGTGATTTATTGGTACATGCCCAGGTCAATAATCAGAATGAGGATTTATTTCCAGACGGGCTACAGGTAGTGTTGTGAAATACTTCAACACACTGGATCGCAGATTTAGACCCCCTGCACTCTTACTCCTTAAAAACCAAAGAAATGAAGATATGTAGCAATCACATTGCAACAGGGCTGACAGTGACTTAATGCTTATACTAGTGGACTTCTGGTACCTTTAGGGTACGGTGTTCCCTGAAGGGCTCTCAAACCCCGCATTTCAGATGCCTAGCTGTTTCGCTGATGTGTTGCACCTCAGAATCACTTTTAAACCTTACCTCTGGTATCTTTAATCCCTATTGCTCAACGCATGGTGAAAGTATTGCATAAATGTGTCTGAAAATGAGCAATGGGCACCTGAGAGACTCATTTGCCTGTTTCACAAATGATCATATTTGACTAGAGATTCTGTTTGGGATTCAGTTGTGCATTCTGACAGCAATCGCTTTCAAAAAACGATACATTCTGGATGAGGTCAAGGTGCAGGAACACTGTATTTAGGATGTGTTTGCACTTATTCTGTCTCTAGCTTCAACACAGCGATATATGTATATGCTCACTGATTTTTCGGTACATGCCCAGGGCTATAATCATTATGAGGATTTATTTCCTGATGTGCTAGGGGTAGTGTTGTGAAATACTTCAACACACTGGATCGCAGGTTTAAACCGCCTGCACTCTTACTCCTTAAAAACCAACAAATGCAGATATGTAGCAATCATATTGTAGCTGACACTCATTTGCCTGTTTCACAAATGATCATATTTTACTAGAGATTCTGTTTGGGATCCGGATGTGCATTCTGACAGCATCTCCTTATCGCGGCTTTGCCCTTCTTGCCTCTTTGGACAATATCTCCATCTTGTGGTCGTTATTGGTAATGTCTAGACAACATCTCCATCTTGTGGTCGTTGTTGGTAATGTCTTCTTATGCCCTTATTTATTTTAATTCTCTATTAGTTGATTCTAGAATCTCTACAATGGAGATGAAAACATCAGTTTTATAGCAGACAATATGACATTATTTATAGTCCAATTAGAAACTTATTACCCTGTTTTTAACATAATAACAAATTAAAATTGATTAAAACTAAGTTTGGAACACCAGGGAACATAACAAATGATTTTTAGGAAAACCATGAGGTTCTCTGTGTCCAATGCCTGCAAGGGGAGAAAGCTAGAATCCTTTGATTTTTTCAAAATTTGAAAATAAACATCATATAACAACAGCTTTCATTCCTAGGAGTGAAAAATAACCATTTTTGAAGACATAGTAGTTTCTAAAACACTACAATAAAGTTAAAAACATCAGTTTTATATTACATTATTTTTAGTGAAATTAGTCATTTATTGCACTATTTTTAATAAAATCTCTAATTAAAAGTGATTAAAATTAAGTTTGGAACAACAAGGAACACAAAAAAAAAAGATTTTTAGGAAAACCACGAGGTCCTCTGTGCCCGATGCCTGCAAGGGGAGAAAGCTAGAATCCTAAAAAAAGGTAATCAATTCGGATTAGTTTCCTTAGAGCTGGTTCAGAGTTTGCTCAAGAGTTTACCTTTCACAGATGCGCAAAGAAGAATGTTGGGGGTGCACGCTTCAAGGCGCCTTACAGCTGTAGGGAGTGATTTGAGACGATTCGTGGCGTGTGCTCATTCCCATATACCGTACGCCCCGGGGTGCAGTGCTAGGATGACGTACAATACCGCTTGGGCACGTAACGGCGTTATATGCAAGTGCGGGACGTGAGGGTTTTGCGTTTGTTCGTTTTGTTTTGCTCTGCTTTGCTTTGTTTTGCTTTCCATCGCGTTGGTAAGAGCATAAATAAAAAGGCGATTCCTGTGTCGACCACTAATGTAAGAGCTATTTCAAGTGCGCCGTGGTGCGGCTTTTCAAATGCTTAACAGGATGATTTTGCATGCACGCGTGCTTTCATGCAGTCGTGTGTGCAACCATGTCTGCTTACGTGCAAACGGGCGTGGTTTCATGTATGCAAAAAACTTTCCTGGGCTCTTCTGAAGCACATAAAATTATTTGGAGATATACATTTGTCTTATTTTCCTCTTAGGCTCTAGAATTGATAACTTTTTTTTCATTTTTGGCATTTTTCATCATTTTCCAGAAAGTGGTTGCAAGCCCGATATCATGCGAAGAAACTTCAGGATTCCGGGATCAGTCAATGGATTTTCTTCAAAGTTGGATTTTTGCACTCTGTGGACCAAGAGATGTTGTTCTATAATGTTTTTTTTTTTCAAATTTAAAAATATCATTTTTTCATGGAGATTTGAATGGGATGGATTCACCCTCCTTTAGCCAGGACAGAGCTCCAGGAGCCTGGGTAGGATTCTAGCTTTCTCCCCTTGCAGGCACCTGGCACAGAAGACATCATTTTTTTCCTTAAAATCTTTTTTTTTTTGTGTTCCTTGTTGCTCCAAACTTAATTCTATTCACTTTTAATTAGAGATTATATTAAAAATAGTGCAATAAATGATTAATTTCACTAAAAATACTAAAAGTAATATAAAACGGATGTTTTTAACTTTATTGTAGTGTTTTAGAAACTAATGTCTTCAAAAATGGTTATTTTTCACTCCTAGGAATGAAAGCTGTTGTTATATGATGTTTATTTTCAAATTTTGAAAAAGCAAAGGATTCTAGCTTTCTCCCCTTGCAGGCATCGGACACAGAGAACCTCATGGTTTTCCTAAAAATCATTTTTTATGTTCCCTGGTGTTCCAAACTTAGTTTTAATCAATTTTAATTTGTTATGTTACAAACAGGGTAATAAAGTCTTAATTGGACTATAACTAATGTCATATTGTCTGCTACAAAACTGATATTTTCAGCTCTATTGTAGAGATTCTAGAATCAACTAATAAAGAATTGAAATAAAAAAAGGGCATAAGAAGACATTACCAACAATGACCACAAGATGGAGATATTGTCTAGACATTACCAACAACGACCACAAGATGGAGATATTTTCCAAAGAGGCAAGAGGGGCAAAGCTGCGATAAGGTAAAATCATTTTTTGAAAGAGATTGTTGTCAGAATGCACATCCGTATCCCAAACAGAATCTCTAGTAAAATATGATCATTTGTGAAACAGGCAAATGAGTGTCAGCTACAATATGATTGCTACATATCTGCATTTGTTGGTATTTGAGGAGTAAGAGTGCAGGTTTAAACCTGCGATCCAGTGTGTTGAAGAATTTCACAACACTACCTCTAGCACATATGGAAATAAATCCTCATAATGATTATTGCCCTGGGCATGTACCAAAAAATCAGTGAGCATATATATATATATATCACTGGGTTGAAGCTAGAAACACAGAATAACTGCAAACACATCCTAAATACAGTGTTCCAGCACCTTTGACCTCATCCAGAACGTATCATTTCTTGAAAGGGATTGCTGTCCGAATGCACATCTGAATCCCAAACAGAATCTCTAGTAAAATACGATCATTTGTGAAACAGGCAAATTACTGTCTCAGGGGCCCATTTCTCATTGTCAGACACATGTATGCAATGCTTTCACTGTGCATTGAGCAATAGGGATCAAAAACACCGCAGGTAAGGTTAGAAGTCATGTTCTATGATCATTTCTTTCAGCATTAGGGACTAAATATACTAAACGTATGATGCTAAAATGTTATTTTTACACATATTAATGTAATAAATGATTGCTTATGCTTTATAAACAAATCTAATTATAATAAAAGCTTAAGTTTTGTATTTATCTTGTACCATAGAACATGATTTTCTTTGTATTTCAAGCCCACAAAGTGTCCAAATGATGCACCTTTGACCTCATCCAGAACGTATCATTTCTTGAAAGGGATTGCTGTCCGAATGCACATCTGAATCCCAAACAGAATCTCTAGTAAAATACGATCATTTGTGAAACAGGCAAATGACTGTCTCAGGGGCCCATTTCTCATTGTCAGACACATGTATGCAATGCTTTCACTGTGCATTGAGCAATAGGGATCAAAAACAGAATGGAAACAGACATGGAAACCAACGAGGATGGGATTTGAACCCATGCGTGCAAAGCACAATGGATTAGCAATCCATCGCCTTAACCACTCGGCCACCTCATTAACAAAACTGGGCTGTCCCAACTGGGTTGGTGCGCTCCAGATGATCTTTTTCTTTTTTTTCCCTTGTACTCGAGGGTCATTTTCCTGTTCCACATGCGATTTCAACATTTTCCTTGGGAGATGTCAAGCCAGCAAGCCACTGCTGTGGTTCAGTGGCCAGCGTGGAGTTCAGTGGCCCTGTTGTACACAGAAAGCACATTGAGCTCCTTGGACATGAAAAGTTCCAGATAAAAGCCATTTGTCATCCTTTCTCTTGGTGTCGATGTTGCTATTGTATGTAAAGGTGGCAACTTGCTCAGCGAGCAGGCGGAGCACACACCGAATGCAGATGTGTCTGAGTGGTGTGTCCAAGTGGCTGCAAAAGGACAGCACTCCCGGGGCGCTGTGGCTTAGTTGGTTAAAGCGCCTGTCTAGTAAACAGGAGGCCCTGGGTCTGAATCCCAGTGGATAACCGCCTACGGCTAGACTTAATTAAATGCAAGTATTCATTTCCTGTCTTTAACACGACTTGTTTTTCTTAAAATGGATGCAACTTGCAAAACATGAAATACAAACCTTGCTAATCAGCGCTAGCAGCTGGCAAAAAAAAAAGAAGTCAGCAATGTTTTTTTTCTTTAACCTTAACCCTGCTAATGGAGAAGAGTTAAACGACCGAGTCTATGCAGCTTAAACGGTGTGCACGTCGGGTTCTTAGCTGAAAGGGTGGTAAATCACGCTCACCCCAGTCCTTAATCTTTTAAAGAGGATACAAAATTGAACCTAGTCGCCACATCACATACATCCTGTTCAATGATAAAAAGGTAACATCTATCCTCGCTCCAGAGTAAATCTCACGTTGAGGGCATATTTTTTTTCACTTTACCGTGAATCGGGCTCGGCTGCACAGAGGAGAGAGCAGAGCAATGAGGTCACGGGGACAGGGGAGTCACACGCTGGCTGTTTGAACACGCGGAAGATCACTGAGGGATCCACAGTATATGGACCCTCCGTGCGCAATCAGTCCGCACTCCGGACTCTGAATCCTGCCATCCGAGTTAAGATCTCGGCAGAACCTGAAGCGCAGTTCCTTCTTAAAACGTAATCTGGTGAGCATTTCTAGAATCGTACTTGTATAGATGCAGCCTTTAATGTGTTGCTAGGTTAAAATTGATGACTTCTTGTATTTCAGTAGGCAACTGCCCTCTTGATTTTGGATTTAATTTCTTTATTACAGGGGCGCTTTTATGAAGCCAAGGGACCAGGGAGCTGCCCCAGTACTGGGATGGCCAGTTCGAAATCATAGAAACTATTGTCAATTCCAGTCCCATGTCAGTGCGAGCAGGGATTTTGACATCTTGTTTTGCTATGTTCTGCACCAACAGGCAGGTGGCTCAGCCATTCCGTTCCAGTCTGGGGGTTCAACAGACTGCTAGGTTCAGTCTGATAAACTGAGCTGATGGTTGGAAGAAAACCATCTCAGCGTCCATTCTCTGTCCCTTCTTTAGGACAAGGCGTACCGGAAACCCTGCTGTTGACGCAGGAACGATCAGGTCCGATTCGTTTACTACCTGGCAGGCCTGAGGAATCGTCTGACCTGACCGAATGTTCTCGGGGTCACCGCTTAGAGAGTGGGCATCTGGGTCCACCCGTTTCCACAGCACACTGTTTACTGTGTCCAGCTGGGCGCCCAGTCGAACCAATAGGTCTGCACCAATGCAGACCGAATGGGTCAGCTGAGGTGCTACCTGGAAGTAGTGAGCAAACTTCCTTTTTCCGATGGAGATGGAAGCTACACAGCTTCCTTTGCTCCAAATGGACCTATGAGGTGGGGGTGCCCACCACAGAACCTGTGACTGCGTCACCAGGGTCACCTGACAGCTTCGCGACAGGTCCTCGAACAGACCTTCACTGATTATGGACTTCTCAGAGCTGAGGCTAAGAATTACATCATCAACCTGCACTTCTGCCACCTGGACCCCCTCCCACCACCATGGGGTGGTAGTCCTGGACCCCCTGAGGTACCAGGGTGCACAGAAAGGACTCCCATTCATTACCGGACAGGGAGATCCACTCTTCTTCAGGGATGAAAAGGGGGTGTGCTTTACCTGGCGGGTCAAGCAGCTGCTCGGAGCACTGCTCCTGTAGTTGGGAGACCGTGGGAGTGCTGGCCTGGGCAGGACTTCCCTGTAGTTTTGGAAAGCAAGAAGAGACATTTATTCTCGTCCAGAGGAACCAGGAGGAACCTCCAACTCAGCTATAGTGTTCAGTGGGCACTGTGTGATCACAGCATAACCACTGAATCCCCCTTTTTGCTGTGCAACAGGCTTAGGGTTTTTGACCTGAGCCCACAATTTTCCACGCTGGCAGTCCACCAGAGGCTCCAGCCTGTCAAGCAGGTCTTGGCCAATGAGTAGTGGCTCTGTTTTTAACCTAGAGATGTAAACAGGATGCACCACGTTCATTGGCCCGAACCTAAGTGCCACCCACACTCGGTGTGTGATCCTGGCATGATCCTGGGTATAGCTGGAAATATCTATCTTACACGGTTCTACCTTAAGTCTGATGCCTTTTCCTTTCGCTACTCGTTTGAGCTCGCTGAGTAGATCGGCTGACATCAAACTAATTTCAGCCCCAGTGTCAATCAGTGCTTCTCTATCTAAGACGTTTTCAAGAGAAACCTTGATATAAATACGCCTTGCTTTGCCTTTCTGGCTGAGATTCCCTAAGAATTGTAGGAAGCCTGCCTTTTCTTTGACTTCAGGGGCGGGGTCAGCGCCCAACTCAGAGTCACAGCCTTCTTCCAGACAGGAACCCTCCCACCCAATCAGATAGACTGAGGGAGGGGCTTGGGACGGATCCCCGCCTCCTCCAGTGAGAAGGGGCGTGGTCCCCCTAAGCTCATTCACACTTCTGGCATTCGCTGCGGAAGGTTTACCCTGTCCTGATCTCTCAGGCAGGGCTTGTTCAAGCCTGGCCAGGCGGGCTGCAGTCGACTCCCTTCGTCCAGTCTTATGATAGACTCTGCCTGAGCCCTTGCCTTCCCCGTAGCGCTCACGGCGGCTCTGACGCTTAGTGCGGTCCTGCCTGCCTATTTTGCGCCGGGGCTTAGCGGGGCTTACCTTCGGCAATAGGATTTATACTCTCCAAGATGATATTTGCACTTTCTGGAGAGGCGATTTTCTCCACTTCAGTAGCCCGATTTCGTCGATTGCGTGGAGAGGGCTGTAGAATGTGGCGCCGTCTTTCCTGCTCCGTCCATGACAGGCGTGCTGGTCTCTGGAGAGAGAGCACGGTCCATCAGCGCACCCCAATAAAGGCACTGGAAGCAGCTGAATCGCATTGGTGAAGCTCAGCGCTGGGCCGCTGGGCACATCTGACCACAGTTTCCGTAGTGTAGTGGTTATCACGTTTGCCTCACACACGAAAGATCCCCGGATCGAAACCGGGAGGAAACAGACCAGACTTCTTCTGTCACCACGCACAAAAGGGGATTGGGGTTTCGCCTAGTGCTGTGATCGAACAGACCCACTCACCTCTTAGTGTGGCGGGATCTGCACAGTGCATGTCGCAGCGCATCCTGCTTTCACTTCAATGCGCGTCCTGATGTACCCCGGTCTCCCGCGTGACAGGTGGGGACAGGTGACAGGTCCACGTGACAGGTCCTATACTAACGAGGAAGACATCGCTCTCTCCGACCCCCGGCATCGTGTCCCGACCCACCGTGCTGGAAGCCGACTCGTGCTGTGATTCCTTTACGGAGCAGAAATGACAACCGAGGAGCCGAGAGATCATTTCAGCATTTCGCGTCTGAACGGAAAACACAAACGACCAACTCAGAATGATTTGCCTTTGACGCTTATCAAAGCGTTCTTTGTGCATCGAACAGACCCACTCACCTCTTAGTGTGGCGGGATCTGCACAGTGCATGTCGCAGCGCTCCCTGCTTTCACTTCAATGTGCTTCCTGATGTCGAGTCGTGTGCCGTGCGGAGGCTCTGAAAGCGAGAGCAATGAAAAGGTGCACGACGCTGTGTTAGAAAACAGAGAAGTGAAAGGCAGTCCTTTCTCTAAGGAGGTAAAAGAAAAGCTACTCCCCGTCGGGGAATCGAACCCCGGTCTCCTGCGTGACAGGCGGGGATACTTGCCACTATACTAACGAGGAAGACATCACACGCTCCGACCCCCGGCATCGTGTCCCGACCCAGCGTGCTGGAAGGCGACGCGTGCTGTGATTCCTTTACGGAGCAGAAATGACAACCGAGGAGCCGAGAGATCATTTCAGCATTTCGCGTCTGAACGGAAAACACAAACGACCAACTCGGAATGACTTGCTTTGGACGCTTTTCAAAGCGTTCTTTGTGCACGACAACTGCGCCGCCTAGCAGATACAAATGGGTTGTACAACTTTGAAGTAGCAAATGGAAGAGGGCTAAGCCTCCTCTCTTTTAGCCCAGGTTCGATCTGTCTCCCAGAATCACCAGGGCGCACGCACACACACACACCCGTGCCGTTGAAGTACTCTGCTTCATTTCTAAGGGCAACTCAACATTCACTCCTACCCCGAGTGCAGAAAAGACAGCGTCTGCAGCAACAGCAGCTCAGGTCTCTGCACAGGAGCTAAGCTGCCCCCATCTCCTCTGCTCTGCGGCTCCTACGGAGTGGAGTCCTGCCTGGAGCCGTGTTTGCAGGCGGCGGCTCCCCGCACCCTGTCTGTGCGTCGTGTCCAAGAGCTCCTGGGAGGAAGAGAGAGCCCTCCGACTCGGGGGCTTTTCCACGGTCTGTGTGAGGAGGGGCGGGTGTGTCCAGCAGCTTATCGAGCGGAAGCCTGGGGCGGCGGAGAGCTGTGATCGTGCAGACCTTGAGGTGTCACCTCTTTGTCTGCTTTCCCGCCCTCCCTCCGCCCAAGCTCTGCTCCAAAGTAGCCCGGCAACCCCTCACACCTGCACGTGTCACAACCTAAGGTGTGGTCATGAGACACCCATGGGGTGTTGTTCTGTTCTTGCTAATTGTTTCCTGCCCGTCGCAGGCAGGAGTCCATGCGAGGAAGATGCGCTGGACAGAGCTCAGAGGGCGCACCTGGGTGGCTTTCCTTCTGAGTGACGTTCCTGCAACACTCTCCCGCTACTCTTGGTGCGCTCATGCCGCAACACAGGAAGGCTGGAGCAGGTGGCTGTGGGCTCTGTGCACCGCCGAAATAGCTCAGCTGGGAGAGCGTTAGACTGAAGATCTAAAGATCCCGGGTTTCGGTGTTTTGTTTCATCGCGCCCTTTGTTCCTCTCTCCAGCGCCCCCTGCCTAAAGTGACGCGTCCCTTTCTCAGTCCGAAACGCAAGCGAGACACCAGCAGCAGTCCCTGCAGGTTTCCGTGGTGTAGCGGCTATCACGTTCGCCTAACACGCGAAAGGTCCCCGGTTCGAGACCGGGCGGAAACAGCCTCGTTTTGCACGCTCCTGTACTTCACAGAGGTATTGAGCGACCGGTCATTTGTTCCCAATGTATTTCCGGTGCCTTCATGCACTCTTGTACCAAACGCACGTTCCTTCTGTATGCGGAGCCGATCATTTGCAATTGGGCTGTGCCGACAGATCAGGACGAGCTCTGTCGGCTCAATAGCAGCGCAGGACCTGCAAGAACAACAGAAAGATTAGCATCCAGCGGGGGCTTCTTAGTGAGCCCAAGATCTCATCAAGAATCGGCTCCAGCAACAGGGCTGGGCGCATTGTTCCATTCTCCGACCACTCTCGGTGTAAACAAGTCCCTCCTGGTCTCTGCTTGAATTGCACTTTCCTGCGTTTGCTTTGGTGTAACTGGCTTCCCCTGCATGGGCGAATGTGAAGAAGATCCTTAGTAAGTCATTGAAGAAACCCGAGAAGAGGTCGGAGTGGTCTCTGTCGTTCATCAACGATCCAGTCAGGCAGTACTCCTCTGTAAAGCGCCGTTCGTTCACATCAATTGGCTTTTTTTTGCCTTCATTCGTGCAAGTAGTAAAAGCAGACGCCCCTATTCTGCCGTGACCCGGATTCGAACCGGGGTTGTTGCGGCCACAACACAAAGTACTGACCACTATACGATCACGGCGAGTTACCGATACACACGTGGCAGGGCGGAAAAGGCTGTGCTCTCTTCGTGTGACATAATTCGGGAAAGTCCTGACGTTGCATTTCAACTGAGCCCCAGTATACATCGACCCTTCGACACTCTGAGTGACAGCTCTCTTGCGTGTTTTCTCATATTTATGTAGTTTGCTTGCATGATGCCCGGAACAGCAGGGTTGTGCACTCCCATATGGTCTAGCGGTTAGGATTCCTGGTTTTCACCCAGGCGGCCCGGGTTCGACTCCCGGTATGGGAACGTGTCAATCTTGCCTCCTGCTTTCCAAAAAATCAGCACTGTGTACGAAGGAGCCGCATTAAAACTACTCAACGTGCGAGAAGAGGGGGCGCTTGTTTCCAGCCGAAACTTCTCGCGTGTGAGACGAGCTGACCATCGCTGCAGGAGGTGGGAGGGTCACTCTGGTAGACAGGGCTGACCTTCGGCAACAGGATTTATACTCTCCAAGATGATATTTGCACTTTCTGGAGAGGCCATTTTCTCCACTTCAGTAGCCCGATTTCGTCGATTGCGTGGAGAGGGCTGTAGAATGTGGCGCCGTCTTTCCTGCTCCGTCCATGACAGGCGTGCTGGTCTCTGGAGAGAGAGCACGGTCCATCAGCGCACTCCAATAAAGGCACTGGAAGCAGCTGAATCGCATTGGCGAAGCTCAGCACTGGGCCGCTGGGCATGTCTTACCACTGTTTCCGTAGTGTAGTGGTTATCACGTTCGCCTCACACGCGAAAGGTCCCCGGTTCGAAACCGGGCGAAAACAGATTTCTTTTGTCGCCACGCACAAAAGGGGATTGGGGATTCGCCTAGCGCTGTGATCGAACAGACCCACTCACCTCTTAGTGTGGCGGGATCTGCACAGTGCATGTCGCAGCGCATCCTGCTTTCACTTCAATGCGCGTCCTGATGTACCCCTGTCTCCCGCGTGACAGGTGGGGACAGGTGACAGGTCCTATACTAACGAGGAAGACATCGCTCTCTCCGACCCCCCGGCATCGTGTCCCGACCCACCGTGCTGGAAGCCGACGCGTGCTGTGATTCCTTTACGGAGCAGAAATGACAACCGAGGAGCCGAGAGATCATTTCAGCATTTCGCGTCTGAACGGAAAACACAAACGACCAACTCAGAATGACTTGCCTTTGACGCTTTTCAAAGCGTTCTTTGTGCACGACGACTGCGCCGCCTAGCAGATACAAATGGGTTGTACAACTTTGAAGTAGCAAATGGAAGAGGGCTAAGCCCCCTCTCTTTTAGCCCAGGTTCGATCTGTCTCCCAGAATCACCAGGGCGCACACACACACACCCGTGCCGTTGAAGTGCTTTGCTTCATTTCTAAGGGCAACTCAACATTCACTCCTACCCCGAGTGCAGAAAAGACAGCGTCCGCAGCAACAACAGCTCAGGTCTCTGCACAGGAGCTAAGCTGCCCCCATCTCCTCTGCTCTGCGGCTCCTGCAGAGCGGAGTCCTGCCTGGAGCCGTGTTTGCAGGCGGCAGCTCCCCACGCTCTGTCTGTGCGTCGTGAAATTAATTAATAACGTTAATAAATTTATAAAGTTATAAATTAGAAATTAATAACGATATAATTATATTCATGTACCGCAACACAAGAATAGTACACGCTGTACATTGTCTGTCGATAATGTTTCTGTAGTGCTTTAGTGGGTTAGGTTCCTGACTTCCATGTCACACGGTCTATGATTGAATCCCATGGAACTATGACTTTATTTTTTAACAAACATTTCTTTGAAAAAATGAAACGTTTCCCTTGGTCAGAGATTAAATAAAACCTCACTTTTTTAGGTTTTACTGTGCAGAGTGAGGTTTTACCTCACTTTTTTTGAGCAGAAGGTTTACTGTGACCTGAGAAGGGCCGGCATCCAATCACGGTGGTAAATACACACAAGCTCTCACTCATCTGAGCTACATGGCTACCAAGATGATCTCGGGTGCGCCGAGCTGGTACGGAACATATTGAACTGATCGACGGCGAATTGTCTCTCAGACAGGCTTTTCACCTCTAAGCTCCCTGACTGACAGTGATCAGCTAGGTAGTGAAACAGTCAGCTGCTTCTAAGCCTTAAACAGCTGCATCTCGGCGCTTCCACGGAGAGATGATTTGAAAGCCGAACATCACCCATTGGGAACACCTTACTATCACTAGTTTAAGAGACTCTTAAGGTCTTGCAGAGGTGCCTGTCTAATAGCATGCGCTTTGCAAGCTATAGGTGTTTAGGCTGAGGCAGAATGCCTGTTAACAAAATGTTTTTCTAAAGGTGTGTCCAAGTGGCTGCAAAAGGACAACGCTCCTGGGGTGCTGTGGCTTAGTTGGTTAAAGCGCCTGTCTAGTAAACAGGAGATCCTGGGTTCGAATCCCAGCGGTGCCTTCTTTGTTCTGTCTTCTTGAACAGTACTGGTCGTTATGGACAACCGCCTACAGCTAGACTTAATTAAATGCAAGTATTCATTTCCTGTCTTTAACGCGACTTGTTTTTCTTAAAATGGATGCAACTTGCAAAACATGAAATACAAACCTTGCTAATCAGCGCTAGCGGCTGGCAAAAAAAAAAGAAGTCAGCAATGCTTTTTTCTTTAACCTTAACCCTACTAATGGAGAAGAGTTAAACGACCGAGTCTATGCAGCTTAAACGGTGCGCACGTCGGGTTCTTAGCTGGTAAATCACGCTCACCCCAGTCCTTAATCTTTTAAAGAGGATACAAAATTGAACCTAGTCGCCACATCACATACATCCTGTTCAATGATAAAAAGGTAACATCTATCCTCGCTCCAGACTAAATCTCACGTTGAGGGCATATTTTTTTTCACTTTACCGTGAGTCGGGCTCGGCTGCACAGAGGAGAGAGCAGAGCAATGAGGTCACGGGGACAGGGGAGTCACACGCTGGCGGTTTGAATACGCGGAAGATCACTGAGGGATCCACAGTATATGGACCCTCCGTGCGCCATCAGTCCGCACTCCGGACTCTGAATCCTGCCATCCGAGTTAAGATCTCGGCGGAACCTGAGGCACAGTTCCTTCTTAAAACGTAATCTGGTGAGCATTTCTAGAATCGTACTTGTATAGATGCAGCCTTTAATGTGTTGCTAGGTTAAAATTGATGACTTCTTGTATTTCAGTAGGCAACTGCCCTCTTGATTTCGGATTTAATTTCTATATTACAGGGGCGCTTTTATGATGACAGAGTCATGTTCAGGTACTTTGCTTGATGGAGGAAGCTCATTTCGGACTCTGTGATCTGCTCACCTGGAAAGGTCTGCTGTACTACTACAAGAGAGAAGTAGTCTGGAAGAAGGGACAATTTTATGATGCTTTGGAAGGTAATGTTTTTTTTTTCTTTGAAATCGAAATGAATCAGAATAGCAGTGCAAAAGACAAACTCTTGGTTTGGTTTAAAGAGATATGGTTTTAAAACAGACAACATGGAGAAAACAGGTGTTTCTCACTTTTGGAAAAGAATGGACCGGGGGTAATATTTTACTAGTTGCAGGGCTGAGCTCACTGGGTTACAGTCCTGCAGTGTCACACCACGTCCAGTGGCGCAATGGATAACGCGTCTGATTACGAATCAGGAGATTGTAGGTTCGACTCCTACCTGGCTCAGGTCATTTTTAAACGCATCGGGCTGCTCCCTAAGTAGTCTGTGCTACTTACTGCATTGTAATTGCACCCAGTAAGAGATTTCCTTCATGTAAATGAACTGCACCTGACAGCTTTAGAAAAACACCTGGGCTCAGTACGGTGCTGAGAACTCAGCGTTGCTGTTCTAATTAGCACGCACTGCATCGGCTATGAACCCGAACTTTTCAATTATTCCGATCAGTAAGTCAACACGTAGTCCACATGAAAGGAAGAATAATCTCTTGTCTGTCTCTTGCTTTTATAGAACTGAATGTCCCTGACAATGTACTGTTAGTTTTAATTGAAGAACGGCATTTGTGTTCAAATATACCAGACAAGTTTACGTAACTGCTCGTGCGACACTCAGTTGTAATTAGTCAAGAAATAAAGTCGAACAACAGCTGCGGGTTTGATTCTGAACGTACAGATGCAGCCATTCAAAATGGGTGAGGTATTTCGCGGATGGATTTCTAGTCCATCGCTTTAACCACTCGGCCACGACTACAGCAAGCCCCACCGCCGTTGCGTTCTTGCTACATTCTTACCTGGATCGCGAGGCGCCGGCGGAAGCCTATTTCAAAGTCGTTCTCCGTTTCAAAAAAACATTTCCAAAATACAAGCCTTGCAGACAGACACGCCTCAGAGGACTTAAGGGTGGCTTCATGTCGGAATGATAAAGTCTCCCCGTCCGGACATGAAAATGCCACTTTGTTACACACACAAAAAGAATCAACAACAGAGAAATGCCCACAAGCATTTCAAAAGCCGCACCACGCCGCACTTGAAATAGCTCTTACATTAGAGGTAGACGCAGGAATCGCCTTTTTATTTACGCTCTTACCAACGCGATGGAAAGCAAAACAAAGCAAAGCAGAGCAAAACAAAACGAACAAACGAAAACCCTCACGTCCCGCACTTGCATATAACGCCGTTACGTGCCCAAGCGGTATTGTACATCATCCTAGCACTGCACCCCGGGGCGTACGGTATAAGGGAACGAGCACACGCCGCGAATCATCTCGAAACACTCCCTACAGCTGTAAGGCGCCTTGAAGCGTGCACCCCCAACATTCTTCTTTGTGCATCTGTGAAAGGTAAACTCTTGAGCAAACCCTGAACCAGCTCTAAGGAAACTAATCCGATTAGACGTTACTTTGACTCATCTTTTTACGCTCAGTGCTGGATTGCTCAAACTCTTACAGGGGATTCTGAGCGGTGTCTGCATACACGCAGTCTGATACGGGTGCTGAAAGCTTGAGCTACTCTCAATGTCATGCTGCCTTTCCCCGGAGTAAATCTGTTACATTGAAAGAATGCTTCTCGCAGGTTCAAAAAGGGACCCTTGTTAATTGGAGAAATCAATGATTTCGAATGAATTCTGTATGCGTTAAAAGACAGCTATACACAGAAAACATGCAGGACACTGCTCACGATGTTTCCCGAGCCGAAACACAGTGCGTTTTTCCAAGCCATTTGACAACGCCCGCCCACTGAAAACTGCAGCAGATCGTGTAAAGGCGTTCAACTTTGTAACTACTGCACGCACAGGAAGCAGAATAAATTCCTCTTTTCAAACTGTCAAAGGTTTGCTTTGCGAACGCTGCAGGACATCGCACAATCTCTTTTGAACGGGGACAAACGATTTCTTATGGGGCGCAGTAAGTACAGACGTTTAAAAAGCTCCACTCATGCCGACGATGCAGCATGAAGAAGCGCAACCTAACGTTTGACAGACAAAAGCCGGGCGCCGCTACGAGCAATATGAAATCAAACTGACAGCACACGGCGGTTCGCGCTGACTCAAAAGTGATCTCGACAGACGCTGTTCTCTGCATAACGCTGAAAGAGCTAAAGAGCGTTTCTGTTGAGACGTAACAAGCTCGTTTCTTTCTACCATGATGTCACCATGACCAAATCTGTCTTTAAACACCTTGCTCAGTCTCTGACGAGACTGTCAAAAATTGCTTTCGCCGATTGTATTGCAAACCGGCGGAAGCAGGGTATTGGGAAAAGTTTTCAACTAGCAATAATCGCGCCTCGGCTAAACCTCACAGGCTACGATACTGCCACTGCGCAAAGCTGACGGTTGCCAGGCAACCGCAGGGATCCTATGGAAATTGTTATCGATCGTCTCATGGCATGTCGTTGCTGTAACGCTTCATATTTGTCGTCTTCTTCTTCTAGCTTGAGGTTTTGAAGAATTTCATGACAGACAAGGGCTCCGTCGGGAACAAAGGCCGTTGTGAGAAAACAGTTGCTTATTTTCAGCACCAGAAATACAACCCTTTAAATACAAGATGACAGAACAATGACGAAGGGCATGCCGGGAGGAACTCATGCACTACAGTGGAAAGGGGGCGGGCACGTACAGTTCACATTCAAGCCACAAGTACTCTTCTCGGATGTTGCACAAACAAATCCTAACGTCTTGAAAGCATTGCAGCATGTTTGTGTCCCACTTCCCGTGACTGCAGGACGACTGACACGAACGGACAAACACAATCTGTGGCGTTTAGCGTGACATAGTCTTGCAGGCATCTTGCTGTCTCACTGCAATACTATACCGCTGGAGGAAACAGTCCATCTGGCCATGCAACTCATTTGAGCGTTGGTGGTATAGTGGTGAGCATAGCTGCCTTCCATGCAGTTGACCCAGGTTTGATTCCCAGCCAACGCAGTGGTGAATATTTTCAAATGCTGTCACAAGCCTTGGATTGTGACTAGCAAAGCGAAGCCTTCTGAAAGAGCTAAAGCACTGCAAAACGGAATTGAGGGAGAATCTTACAGGGGATTCTGAGCGGTGTCTGCATACACGCAGTCCGATACGGGTGCTGAAAGCTTGAGCTACTCTCAATGCTGCCTTTCCCTGGAGTAAATCTGTTACATTGAAACAGCCCCGGGAGTGCTGTCCTTTTGCAGCCACTTGGACACACCACTCAGACACATCTGCATTCGGTGTGTGCTCCGCCTGCTCGCTGAGCAAGTTGCCACCTTTACATACAATAGCAACATCGACACCAAGAGAAAGGATGACAAATGGCTTTTATCTGGAACTTTTCATGTGCAAGGAGCTCAATGTGCTTTCTGTGTACAACAGGGCCACTGAACTCCACACTGGCCACTGAACTACAGCAGTGGCTTGCTGGCTTGACATCTCCCAAGGAAAATGTTGAAATCGCATGTGGAACAGGAAAATGACCCTCGAGTACAAGGGAAAAAAAAGAAAAAGATCATCTGGAGTGTGCCAACCCAGTTGGGACAACCCAGTTTTGTTGACGAAGTGGCCGAGTGGTCAAGGCGATGGACTGCTAATCCATTGTGCTCTGCACGCATGGGTTTGAATCCCATCCTCGTCGGTTTCCATGTCTGACATGTGTGACGTTGGCCCTCCTGTTGTTTGCTCCAGATCTAGAGCTGTACATTTTCTAGCGGTGGCTGAACATGGTATAGTAGGCTAACGTCGGTATCGAGCAGTGACAGTAACAGTATTTACGTGCCGCTGCTGCCAAGTGGCTCTGGGTTGAGACCGCGTTTCCACTTACTTGCAACGCAAACGGAGAAAGCGATTTTTGACAGTCTCTTGAGAGACTGCGCTAGGTGCTTAGGGATAGACTTTGTAAGTTCCCCCTGGGATGGTGGCCTCTCAAATAGTTTGTGATTCCTCTAGACGTTTATACAGTAGAAGCCTGCTTCGTGGCTTAAATCCAAGCTAAGGAAACGAGTTAGATGTCTGATGCAGAACTGCGAATTCAATGAAGGGGAACACTACAGTACATTGCACTGTATGTGTGAGGAAAGCTGCCCCCTTCTGTCCCTTGTCGACCGAACAGAGTACTGTAAAGGATACCGCCAAGAAACTTTAGGATGCTGGTTGGAATCCAGCTCCAAAGAAGCCCCTTTGGGTGTTATGTCATCAAAAAGTAAGAACAGCGAATCTCCCTTTGATCAAAAGCGCAACAGAACTGTTTTCCGTGGAGCAGCTTTCAGACCCGCAGACCTGTTTTATTTGTAGGGCAGGGCGCATTCCCAAATGCGAATCTCCTGTTTTAGAAATGCTTTGGGCGGCGTGAAGTGAAAATAAGAAATGGGCTCCAGATGCACATGGAAGCAATCAAGTGTTTCATCCGAGCTGTTTCAAAGACTGCTCAAGAGCTTTCCTTTCACAGAGGCGCAACGATTAATGATGGGGGTGCACCCTTCAATGCGCCTTCCCAGTGGGCATTGATTCGTCGAATATACGTATATTTACAGCGAAAATACGGCTATACGTATATATACGTCGCCTCGACGTATAATCAACGTCGAATTGCAACCATAAAATCGACGACATGAATAAACGCATATATAACATCGAAAACACATCTAACACAGTGCCTGAGGCTTTTTACTGTATGTATCGTGTGTGCCGCAACTAGGAGTATACGGCACTCTGCACAGTGTTCGAAGTAAATTATTTTCGCAGTAATAAATTTATTATATTTACTATATTTATTATACACGTGTAAATTTATTACTGCGAAAATAATTTACTTCGAACACTGTGCAGAGATTCTAGACAAATTGCAGACAACATTTAGACGTCTAAGGTATGCGTTTAATAGACGAATATTATACGTCTTTTGCCCACTGTGCTGCCCTCTTGATTTCGGATTTAATTTCTTTATTACAGGGGCGCTTTTATGATGACAGAGTCATGTTCAGGTACTTTGCTTGATGGAGGAAGCTCATTTCGGACTCTGTGATCTGCTCACCTGGAAAGGTCTGCTGTACTACTACAAGAGAGAAGTAGAGTCTGGAGGAAGGGACAATTTTATGATGCTTTGGAAGATAGTTTTTTTTTTCTTTGAAATCGAAATGAATCAGAATATCAGTGCAAAAGACAGACTCTTGGTTTGGTTTAAAGAGATATGGTTTTAAAACAGACAAAATGTAGAAAACAGGTGTTTCTCACTTTTGGAAAAGAATGGACCGGGGGTAATATTTTACTAGTTGCAGTGCTGATCTTACTGGGTTACAGTCCTGCAGTATCACACTGGATAACGTGTCTGACTACGGATCAGGAGATTGTAAGTTCGACTCCTGCCTGGCTCGGGTTGTTTTTAAACGCATCGGGCTACTCCCTAAGTAGTCTGTGCTACTTACTGCATTGTAAGAGTACCCAGTAAGAGATTCCCTTCATGTAAAGGAACTGCACCTGAAAGCTTTAGAAAAACACCTGGGCTCAGTACGGTGCTGAGAGCTCAGCTTTGCTATTCTAATTAGCACGCACTGCATCGGCTATGAACCCGAACTTTTCAATTATTCCGATCAGTAAGTCAACACGTAGTCCACATGAACGGTAGAAATATTCTCTTGTCTGTCTCTTGTTTGTATAGAACTGAATGTCCCTGACAATGTACTGTTAGTTTTAATTGAAGAACGGCATTTGTGTTCAAATATACCAGACAAGTTTACGTAACTGCTCATGCGACACTGAGTTGTAATTAGTCAAGAAATAAAGTCGAACAACAGCTGCGGGTTTGATTCTGAACGTATGAGATTTCAGCGCCTTTTACTTCCATTGACAAATGACAGAGATTCGAAGAGAGATCCTTCAGACCAGCAAGCAAACCCACGGCTATTTCGGTTTTCTATCTAGGCAACGTTGGTGTCTGCAATAGCATACATGAAAGCGTGATGCAATTTCTGTGGCTACATTTGTTGCACGTCATGCACAGTAAGAGTGTTTCTAACACCAAATAAAAAGTCAACAATTAGCGATCACGCCTTCTCCTCAGTTAACCCACTGAAACCCTTGCTGTTAACAGTTCTTTACTGCGTGCTTTACGAGCACCTACATATTGTGTCGGTTCTTTCAGCTGTATTCATTAGGTTTTCAAAGGCATAAGTAGAGCACCAGAGGTGCGAACGCAAAATGTGTGGTTATCTGAAGAATTTATTTCCATGGCAGCAGGGCCAAGCGATTTAGCGTTCTTATAGTACCAGGAAAGGAGAAGCGGCACTTAGCCTCTGCCTCGCAGGCACAAGGTGACGTGCGGCAGACGCCGGAGTCGGCAGGTTTCGAACCTGCGCGGGGAAGCCCCAACGCATTTCGAGCCCATCGCCTTAACCACTCGAGCACGACAAAAGCGAGCCCGCCGCCGCCGCCGCATTCCTCCTATAATCAAACACGGACTGCGAGGTGGCTGCGGAAACCTTTTTAAAGTTGCTCTCCGTTAAAAAAAAAATACCTTTCACAAGATACGTGCCGGCAGACAGACACGCCTCAGAGGGTTTAAGGCTGGCTTCACGTTCAAATGATAAAGTCCCCCCGTCCGGATGTCAAAATGCAACGTTGTCAGACAGAACAAACATCAACAAACCACAAATGTGGACAAGGATTTTACAAGCTGCACCACACTGCACTTTCAAAAGCATTTACGTTCGTGTTAGACGCAGGACTTGCCTTTGATTTGCGCGCTTACGAACGCCATGGAAAACGAAACTAAACTAAAGCCCTCAGCTCCTGCACTTGATTATAATGCCGTTACGTGTCGAAGCAGTAATTTACGTCATCCTACCACTGCAACACGGGGAATAGAGAGAAATGAGCACACGCTACGAATCGTCTCAATCACTCCCTAGAGTCGTAAGGCGCATTGAAGGGTGCACCCCCATCATTAATCGTTGCGCCTCTGTGAAAGGAAAGCTCTTGGGCAGTCTTTGAAACAGCTCGGATGAAACACTTGATTTCTTCCATGTGCATCTGGAGCCCACCCAGTGGGCAAAAGACGTATAATATACGTCTATTAAACGCATACCTTAGACGTCTAAATGTGGTCTACAATTCGTCTAGAATGAAATTCTAATATACGTCTAAAGTTATACGTCAATTATACGTCTATGTTTAGACGTTCATTATACATAAATGGTTGGAGTTCTATTATACGGATAAATTTAGAGGACTATTATACATATATGGTTGGAGTTCCGGATAACTTTAGAGGTCTATTATACGTATATGGTTAGAGGTCTATTATACGCATAACTTTAGAGGTCTATTATACGTATATGGTTAGAGGTCTGTTATACGTATATGGTTAGAGGTCTATTATACGGATAACATTAGAGGTCTATTATACGTATATGGGTAGAGGTCTATTATACATCAAAGATAGGTTTTATAGGTTTAGAAACAAGTAAACCAAGCCAATGATTAGATTTAGAAATGTATTCTGAAAATACACATTCACACCTGAAACATGTATTTCAAATTATACATTGTATACAATCAATCAACAATCAACATATGGGCAATAATCATAAAAAACACAACTAGTCTTGAACTTCAGCTACAAATTCTGGTAACATGGCAATATACAGTATAGGTGAGTAGCACCTGAAGAAGGCTCCACGGCCGAAACGTTGTGTTCTCTTTCTTCTTTTTTTCAGCATGGAATAAACCTATTACTTGTTCCAATATACAGTATAGTAATGACAAACACAAAACTAATTACATTAACACACTAACTCAAAACCACATTTTGATTCAAATATACATTTTAAAATGTACAACTTCTATATTTCCAAGAAAAAAAAATATTACAATGGTAATGGTAGTTAAGATGATTTTTGTCCACTATTTGCAAACCCTGTCTAATTGTCCTAACAGTTAGAACCAAAAACCTATTATTTTCAGTGTCCAGATCTCCTGGCCCCCTGCCTTGCATATGCATTCTTCAAGTAACACATTGCATGGTCCTTTATTTCTTTTTCTGTTGATGTAGGGTGGGACTTCAGCACCGCAGCTAGGAGAAAATTATATAATATTACTTCCCAAATAAATGATGATTAATATCTTCTTTAGTATAATCTAAAAAATGAACGGTTTACTAAGCTCAAAACTGAAATAAATGTATAAAATTTAGCTTGCATCATAGCAGTTGAGCAATAAAGTCTGTCCTAATTAAAGAGTACCCAAAGTTTGAAAGTACAACATAGAATAAGAATAGAGAAACGGCAAAACGATTTTGTGTCATCTTCCCCATTCACACTATTTTATGTGCCATTTTTTGCTTATTCACGTACTATTTTAATCAAAATAATATTAAGAAAGATCTGTATGTATTCAGATAGTATTATTATTGTTCATACTTACTCGTCAAAAGAGGATTGCTGAGATATTTGCGGATATACTTCTACATTTGAAAAACGTGTCCAAAATGGTGACCAACGAATACTAGCAATGCATTGTGGTATATAAGCGGAAAATATGCTGGGTTCGATATTTTCTCAACGTATGCGTTTATTAATGTTGTCGATATTATGGTTGAAATATAACATTGAAAATACATCGCGGCTATGTGCCCCCTGCTATGAGCTGATGTGCAATTTTAACGCATGTAGTTAGTAAGGATCGGTCACTGTTGTATGGTATTATATATAATGACATTATGGAATAGGATGGGGACAGGCCTGGCATCACGGGGGGAGGGGGGAATGTCGCCCTTTCAGTTTTGGGCAAAAAGATTTACCTAACTTAATTTGCGCCCTAAAAAAATAGTTGTACTTTGTCAATGGTCAGACAACACTAAATGACACGAACAGTCACTCAGTCTGTTTGATGGGCAGGAGGGCTATCCGTCCAGGAACTGCACATATCAGTGTCGTTATTGAGTGTCAACATTACGATCCTGTTTGCTCAGGTGGACCGATTCCTTGCAGTAGTTTATCATTATACTTAAAATCGTTATATAACTAGGACTAGTTATAGCAGTCTGTGCTTTCTGTTGGTTTTACAACATTTTTTCTTAACGATTCAGAACGTCCATGTAGCTGCAAAAATGAACGCTTATGGTACTTTTCGCTCCAGGCAATACTCTCCAGTGAGAGTGACGAAAAATGTGAAACTGAACTTCATCGCAAATACCAGATTGCTAGTCGATATCTTCTATCATGAAGCACTAATCAATGGCATAGCTGCGAGATTTCATTTGGGTAGCTGCACCGTACAGCTCCGTTTCAACCGAAATATCACCCCCGCTCAGAATTTCAGACGCCCCCCTACAGATTTTTCCCCGGGCACCGCGCACTGATGGGAGACGGGGTTTCCAGGAAATGGTATCAACTTTTCTCAAGAAAATAAAAATAGAAACTCTATAGGCACTCAAACATTTTACTGTTTTTTTTTCAGGCAGGTGGCAAGACCCCTCCGCAAAACCCTTGTATGCCAAGCTGTGGGCATTGATTCGTCGAATATACGTATATTCACGGCGAAAATAAGGTTATACGTATATATACGTCGCCTCGACGTATAATCAACGTCGAATTGCAACCGTAAAATCGACGACATTAATAAATGCATATATAACGTCGAAAACACATCTAACACTAGGAGTATACGGCACTCTGCACAGTGTACGAAGTAAATTATTTTCGCAGTAATTAATTTACACGTGTATAATAAATATAGTAAATATAATTAATTACTGCGAAAATAATTTACTTCGTACACTGTGCAGAGTGCTGTATACTCCTAGTGTTAGATGTGTTTTCGACGTTATATATGCGTTTATTAATGTTTATTTCACAGTGTCGTGCACCTTTTCATTGCTCTCGCTTTCAGAGCCTCCGCACGGCACACGACTCAACATCAGGAAGCACATTGAAGTGAAAGCAGGGAGCGCTGCGACATGCACTGTGCAGATCCCGCCACACTAAGAGGTGAGTGGGTCTGTTCGATGCACAAAGAACGCTTTGATAAGCGTCAAAGGCAAATCATTCCGAGTTGGTCGTTTGTGTTTTCCGTTCAGACGCGAAATGCTGAAATGATCTCTCGGCTCCTCGGTTGTCATTTCTGCTCCGTAAAGGAATCACAGCACGAGTCGGCTTCCAGCACGGTGGGTCGGGACACGATGCCGGGGGTCGGAGAGAGCGATGTCTTCCTCGTTAGTATAGGACCTGTCACGTGGACCTGTCACCTGTCCCCACCTGTCACGCGGGAGACCGGGGTACATCAGGACGCGCATTGAAGTGAAAGCAGGATGCGCTGCGACATGCACTGTGCAGATCCCGCCACACTAAGAGGTGAGTGGGTCTGTTCGATCACAGCACTAGGCGAATCCCCAATCCCCTTTTGTGCGTGGCGACAGAAGAAGTCTGGTCTGTTTCCTCCCGGTTTCGATCCGGGGATCTTTCGCGTGTGAGGCAAACGTGATAACCACTACACTACGGAAACTGTGGTCAGATGTGCCCAGCGGCCCAGCGCTGAGCTTCACCAATGCGATTCAGCTGCTTCCAGTGCCTTTATTGGGATGCGCTGATGGACCATGCTCTCTCTCCAGAGACCAGCACGCCTGTCATGGACGGAGCAGGAAAGACGGCGCCACATTCTACAGCCCTCTCCACGCAATCGACGAAATCGGGCTACTGAAGTGGAGAAAATCGCCTCTCCAGAAAGTGCAAATATCATCTTGGAGAGTATAAATCCTATTGCCGAAGGTCAGCCCTGTCTACCAGAGTGACCCTCCCACCTACTGCAGCGATGGTCAGCTCGTCTCACACGCGAGAAGTTTCGGCTGGAAACAAGCGCCCCCTCTTCTCGCACGTTGAGTAGTTTTAATGCGGCTCCTTCGTACACAGTGCTGATCTTTTGGAAAGCAGGAGGCAAGATTGACACGTTCCCATACCGGGAGTCGAACCCGGGCCGCCTGGGTGAAAACCAGGAATCCTAACCGCTAGACCATATGGGAGTGCACAACCCTGCTGTTCCGGGCATCATGCAAGCAAACTACATAAATATGAGAAAACACGCAAGAGAGCTGTCACTCAGAGTGTCGAAGGGTCGATGTATACTGGGGCTCAGTTGAAATGCAACGTCAGGACTTTCCCGAATTATGTCACACGAAGAGAGCACAGCCTTTTCCGCCCTGCCACGTGTGTATCGGTAACTCGCCGTGATCGTATAGTGGTCAGTACTTTGTGTTGTGGCCGCAACAACCCCGGTTCGAATCCGGGTCACGGCAGAATAGGGGCGTCTGCTTTTACTACTTGCACGAATGAAGGCAAAAAAAAGCCAATTGATGTGAACGAACGGCGCTTTACAGAGGAGTACTGCCTGACTGGATCGTTGATGAACGACAGAGACCACTCCGACCTCTTCTCGGGTTTCTTCAATGACTTACTAAGGATCTTCTTCACATTCGCCCATGCAGGGGAAGCCAGTTACACCAAAGCAAACGCAGGAAAGTGCAATTCAAGCAGAGACCAGGAGGGACTTGTTTACACCGAGAGTGGTCGGAGAATGGAACAATGCGCCCAGCCCTGTTGCTGGAGCCGATTCTTGATGAGATCTTGGGCTCACTAAGAAGCCCCCGCTGGATGCTAATCTTTCTGTTGTTCTTGCAGGTCCTGCGCTGCTATTGAGCCGACAGAGCTCGTCCTGATCTGTCGGCACAGCCCAATTGCAAATGATCGGCTCCGCATACAGAAGGAACGTGCGTTTGGTACAAGAGTGCATGAAGGCACCGGAAATACATTGGGAACAAATGACCGGTCGCTCAATACCTCTGTGAAGTACAGGAGCGTGCAAAACGAGGCTGTTTCCGCCCGGTCTCGAACCGGGGACCTTTCGCGTGTTAGGCGAACGTGATAGCCGCTACACCACGGAAACCTGCGGGGACTGCTGCTGGTGTCTCGCTTGCGTTTCGGGCTGAGAAAGGGACGCGTTTAGGCAGGGGGCGCTGGAGAGAGGAACAAAGGGCGCGATGAAACAAAACACCGAAACCCGGGATCTTTAGATCTTCAGTCTAACGCTCTCCCAGCTGAGCTATTTCGGCGGTGCACAGAGCCCACAGCCACCTGCTCCAGCCTTCCTGTGTTGCGGCATGAGCGCACCAAGAGTAGCGGGAGAGTGTTGCAGGAACGTCACTCAGAAGGAAAGCCACCCAGGTGCGCCCTCTGAGCTCTGTCCAGCGCATCTTCCTCGCATGGACTCCTGCCTGCGACGGGCAGGAAACAATTAGCAAGAACAGAACAACACCCCATGGGTGTCTCATGACCACACCTTAGGTTGTGACACGTGCAGGTGTGAGGGGTTGCCGGGCTACTTTGGAGCAGAGCTTGGGCGGAGGGAGGGCGGGAAAGCAGACAAAGAGGTGACACCTCAAGGTCTGCACGATCACAGCTCTCCGCCGCCCCAGGCTTCCGCTCGATAAGCTGCTGGACACACCCGCCCCTCCTCACACAGACCGTGGAAAAGCCCCCGAGTCGGAGGGCTCTCTCTTCCTCCCAGGAGCTCTTGGACACGACGCACAGACAGGGTGCGGGGAGCCGCCGCCTGCAAACACGGCTCCAGGCAGGACTCCACTCCGTAGGAGCCGCAGAGCAGAGGAGATGGGGGCAGCTTAGCTCCTGTGCAGAGACCTGAGCTGCTGTTGCTGCAGACGCTGTCTTTTCTGCACTCGGGGTAGGAGTGAATGTTGAGTTGCCCTTAGAAATGAAGCAGAGTACTTCAACGGCACGGGTGTGTGTGTGTGCGTGCGCCCTGGTGATTCTGGGAGACAGATCGAACCTGGGCTAAAAGAGAGGAGGCTTAGCCCTCTTCCATTTGCTACTTCAAAGTTGTACAACCCATTTGTATCTGCTAGGCGGCGCAGTTGTCGTGCACAAAGAACGCTTTGAAAAGCGTCCAAAGCAAGTCATTCCGAGTTGGTCGTTTGTGTTTTCCGTTCAGACGCGAAATGCTGAAATGATCTCTCGGCTCCTCGGTTGTCATTTCTGCTCCGTAAAGGAATCACAGCACGCGTCGCCTTCCAGCACGCTGGGTCGGGACACGATGCCGGGGGTCGGAGCGTGTGATGTCTTCCTCGTTAGTATAGTGGCAAGTATCCCCGCCTGTCACGCGGGAGACCGGGGTTCGATTCCCCGACGGGGAGTAGCTTTTCTTTTACCTCCTTAGAGAAAGGACTGCCTTTCACTTCTCTGTTTTCTAACATAGCGTCGTGCACCTTTTCATTGCTCTCGCTTTCAGAGCCTCCGCACGGCACACGACTCGACATCAGGAAGCACATTGAAGTGAAAGCAGGGAGCGCTGCGACATGCACTGTGCAGATCCCGCCACACTAAGAGGTGAGTGGGTCTGTTCGATGCACAAAGAACGCTTTGATAAGCGTCAAAGGCAAATCATTCCGAGTTGGTCGTTTGTGTTTTCCGTTCAGACGCGAAATGCTGAAATGATCTCTCGGCTCCTCGGTTGTCATTTCTGCTCCGTAAAGGAATCACAGCACGAGTCGGCTTCCAGCACGGTGGGTCGGGACACGATGCCGGGGGTCGGAGAGAGCGATGTCTTCCTCGTTAGTATAGGACCTGTCACGTGGACCTGTCACCTGTCCCCACCTGTCACGCGGGAGACCGGGGTACATCAGGACGCGCATTGAAGTGAAAGCAGGATGCGCTGCGACATGCACTGTGCAGATCCCGCCACACTAAGAGGTGAGTGGGTCTGTTCGATCACAGCACTAGGCGAATCCCCAATCCCCTTTTGTGCGTGGCGACAGAAGAAGTCTGGTCTGTTTCCTCCCGGTTTCGATCCGGGGATCTTTCGCGTGTGAGGCAAACGTGATAACCACTACACTACGGAAACTGTGGTCAGATGTGCCCAGCGGCCCAGCGCTGAGCTTCACCAATGCGATTCAGCTGCTTCCAGTGCCTTTATTGGGGTGCGCTGATGGACCGTGCTCTCTCTCCAGAGACCAGCACGCCTGTCATGGACGGAGCAGGAAAGACGGCGCCACATTCTACAGCCCTCTCCACGCAATCGACGAAATCGGGCTACTGAAGTGGAGAAAATCGCCTCTCCAGAAAGTGCAAATATCATCTTGGAGAGTATAAATCCTATTGCCGAAGGTAAGCCCCGCTAAGCCCCGGCGCAAAATAGGCAGGCAGGACCGCACTAAGCGTCAGAGCCGCCGTGAGCGCTACGGGGAAGGCAAGGGCTCAGGCAGAGTCTATCATAAGACTGGACGAAGGGAGTCGACTGCAGCCCGCCTGGCCAGGCTTGAACAAGCCCTGCCTGAGAGATCAGGACAGGGTAAACCTTCCGCAGCGAATGCCAGAAGTGTGAATGAGCTTAGGGGGACCACGCCCCTTCTCACTGGAGGAGGCGGGGATCCGTCCCAAGCCCCTCCCTCAGTCTATCTGATTGGGTGGGAGGGTTCCTGCCTGGAAGAAGGCTTTGACTCTGAGTTGGGCGCTGACCCCGCCACTGAAGTCAAAGAAAAGGCAGGCTTCCTACAATTCTTAGGGAATCTCAGCCAGAAAGGCAAAGCAAGGCGTATTTATATCAAGGTTTCTCTTGAAAACGTCTTAGATAGAGAAGCACTGATTGACACTGGGGCTGAAATTAGTTTGATGTCAGCCGATCTACTCAGCGAGCTCAAACGAGTAGCGAAAGGAAAAGGCATCAGACTTAAGGTAGAACCGTGTAAGATAGATATTTCCAGCTATACCCAGGATCATGCCAGGATCACACACCGAGTGTGGGTGGCACTTAGGTTCGGGCCAATGAACGTGGTGCATCCTGTTTACATCTCTAGGTTAAAAACAGAGCCACTACTCATTGGCCAAGACCTGCTTGACAGGCTGGAGCCTCTGGTGGACTGCCAGCGTGGAAAATTGTGGGCTCAGGTCAAAAACCCTAAGCCTGTTGCACAGCAAAAAGGGGGATTCAGTGGTTATGCTGTGATCACACAGTGCCCACTGAACACTATAGCTGAGTTGGAGGTTCCTCCTGGTTCCTCTGGACGAGAATAAATGTCTCTTCTTGCTTTCCAAAACTACAGGGAAGTCCTGCCCAGGCCAGCACTCCCACGGTCTCCCAACTACAGGAGCAGTGCTCCGAGCAGCTGCTTGACCCGCCAGGTAAAGCACACCCCCTTTTCATCCCTGAAGAAGAGTGGATCTCCCTGTCCGGTAATGAATGGGAGTCCTTTCTGTGCACCCTGGTACCTCAGGGGGTCCAGGACTACCACCCCATGGTGGTGGGAGGGGGTCCAGGTGGCAGAAGTGCAGGTTGATGATGTAATTCTTAGCCTCAGCTCTGAGAAGTCCATAATCAGTGAAGGTCTGTTCGAGGACCTGTCGCGAAGCTGTCAGGTGACCCTGGTGACGCAGTCACAGGTTCTGTGGTGGGCACCCCCACCTCATAGGTCCATTTGGAGCAAAGGAAGCTGTGTAGCTTCCATCTCCATCAGAAAAAGGAAGTTTGCTCACTACTTCCAGGTAGCACCTCAGCTGACCCATTCGGTCTGCATTGGTGCAGACCTATTGGTTCGACTGGGCGCCCAGCTGGACACAGTAAACAGTGTGCTGTGGAAACGGGTGGACCCAGATGCCCACTCTCTAAGCGGTGACCCCGAGAACATTCGGTCAGGTCAGACGATTCCTCAGGCCTGCCAGGTAGTAAACGAATCGGACCTGATCGTTCCTGCGTCAACAGCAGGGTTTCCGGTACGCCTTGTCCTAAAGAAGGGACAGAGAATGGACGCTGAGATGGTTTTCTTCCAACCATCAGCTCAGTTTATCAGACTGAACCTAGCAGTCTGTTGTACCCCCAGACTGGAACGGAATGGCTGAGCCACCTGCCTGTTGGTGCAGAACATAGCAAAACAAGATGTCAAAATCCCTGCTCGCACTGACATGGGACTGGAATTGACAATAGTTTCTATGATTTCGAACTGGCCATCCCAGTACTGGGGCAGCTCCCTGGTCCCTTGGCTTCATAAAAGCGCCCCTGTAATAAAGAAATTAAATCCAAAATCAAGAGGGCAGTTGCCTACTGAAATACAAGAAGTCATCAATTTTAACCTAGCAACACATTAAAGGCTGCATCTATACAAGTACGATTCTAGAAATGCTCACCAGATTACGTTTTAAGAAGGAACTGCGCTTCAGGTTCTGCCGAGATCTTAACTCGGATGGCAGGATTCAGAGTCCGGAGTGCGGACTGATTGCGCACGGAGGGTCCATATACTGTGGATCCCTCAGTGATCTTCCGCGTGTTCAAACAGCCAGCGTGTGACTCCCCTGTCCCCGTGACCTCATTGCTCTGCTCTCTCCTCTGTGCAGCCGAGCCCGATTCACGGTAAAGTGAAAAAAAATATGCCCTCAACGTGAGATTTACTCTGGAGCGAGGATAGATGTTACCTTTTTATCATTGAACAGGATGTATGTGATGTGGCGACTAGGTTCAATTTTGTATCCTCTTTAAAAGATTAAGGACTGGGGTGAGCGTGATTTACCACCCTTTCAGCTAAGAACCCGACGTGCACACCGTTTAAGCTGCATAGACTCGGTCGTTTAACTCTTCTCCATTAGCAGGGTTAAGGTTAAAGAAAAAAAACATTGCTGACTTCTTTTTTTTTTGCCAGCTGCTAGCGCTGATTAGCAAGGTTTGTATTTCATGTTTTGCAAGTTGCATCCATTTTAAGAAAAACAAGTCGTGTTAAAGACAGGAAATGAATACTTGCATTTAATTAAGTCTAGCCGTAGGCGGTTATCCACTGGGATTCAGACCCAGGGCCTCCTGTTTACTAGGCAGGCGCTTTAACCAACTAAGCCACAGCGCCCCGGGAGTGCTGTCCTTTTGCAGCCACTTGGACACACCACTCAGACACATCTGCATTCGGTGTGTGCTCCGCCTGCTCGCTGAGCAAGTTGCCACCTTTACATACAATAGCAACATCGACACCAAGAGAAAGGATGACAAATGGCTTTTATCTGGAACTTTTCATGTCCAAGGAGCTCAATGTGCTTTCTGTGTACAACAGGGCCACTGAACTCCACGCTGGCCACTGAACCACAGCAGTGGCTTGCTGGCTTGACATCTCCCAAGGAAAATGTTGAAATCGCATGTGGAACAGGAAAATGACCCTCGAGTACGAGGGAAAAAAAAGAAAAAGATCATCTGGAGCGCACCAACCCAGTTGGGACAGCCCAGTTTTGTTAACGAGGTGGCCGAGTGGTTAAGGCGATGGATTGCTAATCCATTGTGCTTTGCACGCATGGGTTCAAATCCCATCCTCGTTGGTTTCCATTCTGTTTTTGATCCCTATTGCTCAATGCACAGTGAAAGCATTGCATACATGTGTCTGACAATGAGAAATGGGCCCCTGAGACAGTCATTTGCCTGTTTCACAAATGATCGTATTTTACTAGAGATTCTGTTTGGGATTCAGATGTGCATTCGGACAGCAATCCCTTTCAAGAAATGATACGTTCTGGATGAGGTCAAAGGTGCATCATTTGGACACTTTGTGGGCTTGAAATACAAAGAAAATCATGTTCTATGGTACAAGATAAATACAAAACTTAAGCTTTTATTATAATTAGATTTGTTTATAAAGCATAAGCAATCATTTATTACATTAATATGTGTAAAAATAACATTTTAGCATCATACGTTTAGTATATTTAGTCCCTAATGCTGAAAGAAATGATCATAGAACATGACTTCTAACCTTACCTGCGGTGTTTTTGATCCCTATTGCTCAATGCACAGTGAAAGCATTGCATACATGTGTCTGACAATGAGAAATGGGCCCCTGAGACAGTAATTTGCCTGTTTCACAAATGATCGTATTTTACTAGAGATTCTGTTTGGGATTCAGATGTGCATTCGGACAGCAATCCCTTTCAAGAAATGATACGTTCTGGATGAGGTCAAAGGTGCTGGAACACTGTATTTAGGATGTGTTTGCAGTTATTCTGTGTTTCTAGCTTCAACCCAGTGATATATATATATATGCTCACTGATTTTTTGGTACATGCCCAGGGCAATAATCATTATGAGGATTTATTTCCATATGTGCTAGAGGTAGTGTTGTGAAATTCTTCAACACACTGGATCGCAGGTTTAAACCTGCACTCTTACTCCTCAAATACCAACAAATGCAGATATGTAGCAATCATATTGTAGCTGACACTCATTTGCCTGTTTCACAAATGATCATATTTTACTAGAGATTCTGTTTGGGATACGGATGTGCATTCTGACAACAATCTCTTTCAAAAAATGATTTTACCTTATCGCAGCTTTGCCCCTCTTGCCTCTTTGGAAAATATCTCCATCTTGTGGTCGTTGTTGGTAATGTCTAGACAATATCTCCATCTTGTGGTCGTTGTTGGTAATGTCTTCTTATGCCCTTTTTTTATTTCAATTCTTTATTAGTTGATTCTAGAATCTCTACAATAGAGCTGAAAATATCAGTTTTGTAGCAGACAATATGACATTAGTTATAGTCCAATTAAGACTTTATTACCCTGTTTGTAACATAACAAATTAAAATTGATTAAAACTAAGTTTGGAACACCAGGGAACATAAAAAATGATTTTTAGGAAAACCATGAGGTTCTCTGTGTCCGATGCCTGCAAGGGGAGAAAGCTAGAATCCTTTGCTTTTTCAAAATTTGAAAATAAACATCATATAACAACAGCTTTCATTCCTAGGAGTGAAAAATAACCATTTTTGAAGACATTAGTTTCTAAAACACTACAATAAAGTTAAAAACATCCGTTTTATATTACTTTTAGTATTTTTAGTGAAATTAGTCATTTATTGCACTATTTTTAATATAATCTCTAATTAAAAGTGAATAGAATTAAGTTTGGAGCAACAAGGAACACAAAAAAAAAAAGATTTTAAGGAAAAAAATGATGTCTTCTGTGCCAGGTGCCTGCAAGGGGAGAAAGCTAGAATCCTACCCAGGCTCCTGGAGCTCTGTCCTGGCTAAAGGAGGGTGAATCCATCCCATTCAAATCTCCATGAAAAAATGATATTTTTAAATTTGAAAAAAAAAAAAACATTATAGAACAACATCTCTTGGTCCACAGAGTGCAAAAATCCAACTTTGAAGAAAATCCATTGACTGATCCCGGAATCCTGAAGTTTCTTCGCATGATATCGGGCTTGCAACCACTTTCTGGAAAATGATGAAAAATGCCAAAAATGAAAAAAAAGTTATCAATTCTAGAGCCTAAGAGGAAAATAAGACAAATGTATATCTCCAAATAATTTTATGTGCTTCAGAAGAGCCCAGGAAAGTTTTTTGCATACATGAAACCACGCCCGTTTGCACGTAAGCAGACATGGTTGCACACACGACTGCATGAAAGCACGCGTGCATGCAAAATCATCCTGTTAAGCATTTGAAAAGCCGCACCACGGCGCACTTGAAATAGCTCTTACATTAGTGGTCGACACAGGAATCGCCTTTTTATTTATGCTCTTACCAACGCGATGGAAAGCAAAACAAAGCAAAGCAGAGCAAAACAAAACGAACAAACGCAAAACCCTCACGTCCCGCACTTGCATATAACGCCGTTACGTGCCCAAGCGGTATTGTACGTCATCCTAGCACTGCACCCCGGGGCGTACGGTATATGGGAATGAGCACACGCCACGAATCGTCTCAAATCACTCCCTACAGCTGTAAGGCGCCTTGAAGCGTGCACCCCCAACATTCTTCTTTGCGCATCTGTGAAAGGTAAACTCTTGAGCAAACTCTGAACCAGCTCTAAGGAAACTAATCCGAATTGATTACCTTTTTTTAGGATTCTAGCTTTCTCCCCTTGCAGGCATCGGGCACAGAGGACCTCGTGGTTTTCCTAAAAATCTTTTTTTTGTGTGTTCCTTGTTGTTCCAAACTTAATTTTAATCACTTTTAATTAGAGATTTTATTAAAAATAGTGCAATAAATGACTAATTTCACTAAAAATAATGTAATATAAAACTGATGTTTTTAACTTTATTGTAGTGTTTTAGAAACTACTATGTCTTCAAAAATGGTTATTTTTCACTCCTAGGAATGAAAGCTGTTGTTATATGATGTTTATTTTCAAATTTTGAAAAAATCAAAGGATTCTAGCTTTCTCCCCTTGCAGGCATTGGACACAGAGAACCTCATGGTTTTCCTAAAAATCATTTGTTATGTTCCCTGGTGTTCCAAACTTAGTTTTAATCAATTTTAATTTGTTATTATGTTAAAAACAGGGTAATAAGTTTCTAATTGGACTATAAATAATGTCATATTGTCTGCTATAAAACTGATGTTTTCATCTCCATTGTAGAGATTCTAGAATCAACTAATAGAGAATTAAAATAAATAAGGGCATAAGAAGACATTACCAACAACGACCACAAGATGGAGATGTTGTCTAGACATTACCAATAACGACCACAAGATGGAGATATTGTCCAAAGAGGCAAGAAGGGCAAAGCCGCGATAAGGAGATGCTGTCAGAATGCACATCCGGATCCCAAACAGAATCTCTAGTAAAATATGATCATTTGTGAAACAGGCAAATGAGTGTCAGCTACAATATGATTGCTACATATCTGCATTTGTTGGTTTTTAAGGAGTAAGAGTGCAGGCGGTTTAAACCTGCGATCCAGTGTGTTGAAGTATTTCACAACACTACCCCTAGCACATCAGGAAATAAATCCTCATAATGATTATAGCCCTGGGCATGTACCGAAAAATCAGTGAGCATATACATATATCGCTGTGTTGAAGCTAGAGACAGAATAAGTGCAAACACATCCTAAATACAGTGTTCCTGCACCTTGACCTCATCCAGAATGTATCGTTTTTTGAAAGCGATTGCTGTCAGAATGCACAACTGAATCCCAAACAGAATCTCTAGTCAAATATGATCATTTGTGAAACAGGCAAATGAGTCTCTCAGGTGCCCATTGCTCATTTTCAGACACATTTATGCAATACTTTCACCATGCGTTGAGCAATAGGGATTAAAGATACCAGAGGTAAGGTTTAAAAGTGATTCTGAGGTGCAACACATCAGCGAAACAGCTAGGCATCTGAAATGCGGGGTTTGAGAGCCCTTCAGGGAACACCGTACCCTAAAGGTACCAGAAGTCCACTAGTATAAGCATTAAGTCACTGTCAGCCCTGTTGCAATGTGATTGCTACATATCTTCATTTCTTTGGTTTTTAAGGAGTAAGAGTGCAGGGGGTCTAAATCTGCGATCCAGTGTGTTGAAGTATTTCACAACACTACCTGTAGCCCGTCTGGAAATAAATCCTCATTCTGATTATTGACCTGGGCATGTACCAATAAATCACCGAGTATATATATATATCACTGTGTTGAAGCTAGAGACCTGTATGTAATAATATGATGCTAAAATGTTATTTTCACATGTAAGAAAACCGGCTCAGGGACGCCAAATATGTAATGTTGCCATAGCAAAATTAAATGTAGTGGCTCTCTGAAGGCACCAGTTCTGTAGGGTTTGGGCATTTACTGAGACAATTATTAATTGTAGCAGTAAATCACAAAGTTGATTCTTTTGATGGCTTTAGAATCCAACCATGTGACATAACTCAAACAACGCGCACACACAGGTACTAATACACGAGGATACATTTATTAATACATAAAATATGCATGTAAACCTAACAGATCTTATCGAGAGGGTTATCAGAATACAAAAGATATATATTCAGTCAGTTACGAAGTGTTACACATATCAAGAGGACATACGTTCAGTATATCATTCATTAAGACCGTTTCGTTAATGAACTTGGTTATAACTTCTACATTAGATACTCAAACAAGTACATAACTCTTAGGAATTAAATTGATATCAACTGGTTGGGATAACAATTGAATTCTCGAGCTGTAATGCATTGAAGTTGAATACTCATCCAATCTTTGGGGATTCAGATCTTCCTGCGGGCACAAAGAAACAGTTGCAGGCTGTTGCTGTCCAATCCGCGCTCTCTGGCTCCGTGCCAGGCTGTGCTGTGCGGCTTGCGACGCTGCGCTGCTGATGCTCACTGTGGGCTTTAACTAGCAAAGTTTGTGCACAGGAGAAAAGATGACTGTGGGTCCCAGCAAGTCAGGAAGAGGACCGGTTCGTTTCTGATGAAGAGCTAGTTCTGAATAGTGATTCAGCTGTCCACAGTTCCGACCTGTTCACGAGGCCTGCTGCTGGTGCTAACCTCGGGTGGATCCTCTGGTTATTCTCTGGCAACCTCCGCTCTAGACTCTTAGAACAAAGGAAAGTTCTGGCACTCGGACACACTGGCCGTTCCGTGGTTGTCCGGGCTGAATCTCAGGATGGTCAGGAGGCGCGCTGCGAGAATGTCCTGCCCTTGGGAGCCTTCTGCTCCTGGGCCGCCCTGCCCTGGAATTCTCCTTTGAATTCCCTTTAGAATTGTCCACAGAATCCTCTGAATCCTCCCTTCTGAATCTTACTGAATCTCACAGGCTCTCTGTGTTGCCTGTTTTTACCTGGAGGAACTTCAGCTCATTGATTGGCTGAAAGTTCCATGGGCATCAGAGTCCCACGTGGGTTACTCGGCCCTACCAGTCCCTGATTGATTGATCAAGGTGAGATATGAGTCACTTAGTCCTGACACTTAGTAATGCAGTCCAGATGTCCAACTGGCACTCCCTAGACAGATAGGCGCCAATGGATGACCATTGATCATGATAGCCAGGCTTAGCTAAGTGCATCCCCCTTTGGGAGCTGTCCTAGGACCTTAAATCACCCTGCATGAATAGTCTCTCTGTGGCTGCACCACAGAGATGAACAGAGAAATGGGGCCTCATTTGGGAAGGCTCAGAACACTTAATTCTGCCTTATTAATAAGCCTCGCCGCTACACACATATATTAATATAATAAATGATTGCTTATGCTTTATAAACAAATCTAATTAAAATAAAAGCTTAAGTTTTGTATTTATCTTGTACCATAGAACATGATTTTCTTTGTATTTCAATCCCACAAAGTGTCCAAATGACGCACTACATGATATAAGGAAGATTATCACATGCATATCGGTATTATCTTTCTTACGAAAATGCATTCCTTTCATTACCTTTTACTTTTTAAAATGAACTCAAATTGTGTATAATGTAATAATTTAAGTAGAATAGATTCTAATAATATAATGATCCAGTGTGTTGCACTACTTCACTGCTTCACTGCTCTATGCCGTCTGGAAATAAATCCTCAGACTGCTTACTGCCCTGGGCATGTACCAATGAATTACAGGAGCACATCTATTTCTCACTGCGTTGAAGCAGGAGACACACAGTCTCTGCAAACACATCCTAGATACAGTGTTCCAGCACCTTTGACCTCATCCAGAACGTATCATTTCTTGAAAGGGATTGCTGTCCGAATGCACATCTGAATCCCAAACAGAATCTCTAGTAAAATACGATCATTTGTGAAACAGGCAAATGACTGTCTCAGGGGCCCATTCCTCATTGTCAGACATATGTATGCAATGCTTTCACCGTGCATTGAGCAATAGGGATTAAAAACACAGCAGGTAAGGTTAGATGTCATGTTCTATGATCATTTCTTTCAGCATTAGGGACTAAATATACTAAACGTATGATGCTAAAATGTTATTTTCACATATATTAATGTAATAAATGATTGCTTATGCTTTATAAATAAATCTAATTAAAATAAAAGCTTAAGTTTTGTATTTATCTTGTCCCATAGAACATGATTTTCTTTGTATTTCAAGCCCACAAAGTGTCCTTTGATCTCTATTCTGTGGTAATCCATGATGACCCCGTTCTTCAGGTGATTCATCATGTCCTCCCTCGCCTGTTGAGAGGCCACCTGATCTCTTCTGCCGTGGCGTGCTTCATACACGCCCTCTTGAAGTGAGCAGGAAGCTGATCAAAAGTATTCAGGCACATCTTGCACACCAGGGGAATCCTCGCGGGTTTCCTTTGAAAATAAATAATACCATCTGTGTATAGAAACAAGCTAAGACTGATTTCTTAAATTATCCTTAAAATTCTCTCTCATAGTTTGAGCATAATGATTTTATTGCATTTATATAAGAATTGCTCATTGCTCCTAAATAAATAATGGTCTCAGTCACAGACTTTCCAATAGAAGCCATTGTGGAGTTCAGCAACTGCAGGTCCAAGAAGTGGGGAAGGAATTTTAAAAGAGAAATTGAATTACAATACAGAAGGAATGGCTGAGGGTTCACTGAAATGTATAAATATACAAATTCCAAAGACTGAGTCCATATAGAAACAACTACTTTTCATTTTCAGTATAAGAAAAAAAAAACTATCTTCCAAAGCATCATAAAATTGTCCCTTCTTCCAGACCCTACTTCTCTCTTGTAGTAGTACAGCAGACCTTTCCAGGTGAGCAGATCACAGAGTCCGAAATGAGCTTCCTCCATCAAGCAAAGTACCTGAACATGACTCTGTCTTCATAAAAGCGCCCCTGTAATAAAGAAATTAAATCCAAAATCAAGAGGGCAGTTGCCTACTGAAATACAAGAAGTCATCAATTTTAACCTAGCAACACATTAAAGGCTGCATCTATACAAGTGCGATTCTAGAAATGCTCACCAGATTACGTTTTAAGAAGGAACTGCGCCACAGGTTCCGCCGAGATCTTAAATCGGATGGCAGGATTCAGAGTCCGGAGTGTGGACTGATGGCGAACGGAGGGTCCACATACTGTGGATCCCTCAGTGATCTTCCGCGTATTCAAACCGCCAGCGTGTGACTCCCCTGTCCCTGTGACCTCATTGCTCTGCTCTCTCCTCTGTGCAGCCGAGCCCGACTCACGGTAAAGTGAAAAAAAAGATGCCCTCAACGTGAGATTTACTCTGGAGCGAGGATAGATGTTACCTTTTTATCATTTAACAGGATGTATGTGATGTGGCGACTAGGTTCAATTTTGTATCCTCTTTAAAAGATTAAGGACTGGGGTGAGCGTGATTTACCACCCTTTCAGCTAAGAACCCGACTTGCGCACCGTTTAAGCTGCATAGACTCGGTCGTTTAACTCTTCTCCGTTAGCAGGGTTAAGGTTAAAGAAAAAAAAATAGCTGACTCCTTTTTTTTGCCAGCTGCTAGCGCTGATTAGCAAGGCTTGTATTTCATGTTTTGCAAGTTGCATCCATTTTAAGAAAAACAAGTCGCGTTAAAGACAGGAAATGAATACTTGCATTTAATTAAGTCTAGCCGTAGGCGGGGATCTCCTGTTTACTAGACAGGCGCTTTAACCAACTAAGCCACGGGGCCCCAGGAGTGTTGTCCTTTTGCAGCCACTTGGACACACCACTCAGACACATCTGCATTCGGTGTGTGCTCCGCCTGCTCGCTGAGCAAGTTGCCACCTTTACATACAATAGCAACATCGACACCAAGAGAAAGGATGACAAATGGCTTTTATCTGGAACTTTTCATGTCCAAGGAGCTCAATGTGCTTTCTGTGTAAACAGGGCCACTGAACTCCACACTGGCCACTGAACCACAGCAGTGGCTTGCTGGCTTGACATCTCCCAAGGAAAATGTTGAAATCACATGTGGAACAGGAAAATGACCCTCGAGTATGTGGGGAAAAAAAGAAAAAGATCATCTGGAGCGCGCCAACCCATGTCCGGACAGCCCAGTTTCGTCGACAAGGTGGCTGAGTGGTTAAGGTGATGGACTACTAATCCATTGTGCTCTGCAGGCATGGGTTCGAATCCCATTCTCATCGCTCTCCATGTCTGACACGTGTGCCTGTTCGACATCGGCCCTCCTGTTGTTTGCTCCGGTGCTAGAGCCGTACATTTTCTAGCAGTGGCTGAACATGGTATAGTAGGCCAACGTCGGTATCGAGCAGTGACAGTAACAGTACTTACTGCGCCCCATAAGAAATCGTTTGTCCCTGTTCAAAAGAGATTGTGCGATGTCCTGCGGCGTTCGTAAAGCAAACCTTTGACAGTTTGAAAAGAGGAATTTATTCTGCTTCCTGTGCGTGCAGTAGTTACAAAGTTGAACGTCTTTACACGATCTGCTGCAGTTTTCAGTGGGCGGGCTTTGTCAGATGGCTTGAAAAAACGCACTGTGTTTCGGCTCGGGAAACATCATGAGCAGTGTCCTGCATGTTTTCTGTGTATAGCTGTCTTTTAACGCATACAGAATTCATTCGAAATCATTGATTTCTCCAATTAACAAGGGTCCCTTTTTGAACCTGCGAGAAGCATTCTTTCAATGTAACAGATTTACTCCGGGGAAAGCCAGCACGACATTGAGAGTAGCTCAAGCTTTCAGCACCCGTATCGGACTGCGTGTATGCAGACACCGCTCAGAATCCCCTGTAAGATTCTCCCTCAATTCCGTTTTTCAGTGCTTTAGCTCTTTCAAAAGGCTTTGCTTTGCTAGTCACAATCCAAGGCTCATGACAGCATTTGAAAACATTCGCCACTGCATTGGCCGGGAATCGAACCCGGGTCAACTGCTTGGAAGGCAGCTATGCTCACCACTATACCACCAACGCACACCCACAGGAAGCCTGCAGGACACCACCAGAGAATGCTTTTTTTAATTTTTTTTTATTAAACATAGAATTTACAAATACAAATACAACAAGAGGATCAGAGTCATGTACAAGAGAAAAAAAACGCAGCAGAAAAAAGCATTTAACTACCAGAGGTAATTAAGTAATTATGTGATCAAATTGTATATTTTACACGTATCATATTTTCCTTGCTTTAATATTTCTCAATTATTTATAAACTTTAGTTTCAACATGCATGCGTTTCCTGTAAAAAATAAAACTCAGCACACAGTTTTTCTTTTAACAACATTTCGAGTACCTCTGGCATTCATGAAAAGCAAATAACTAACTCTAAGACTGTCTAAACTATTGAGTTTTTCAAAGAACCATGAAGAAAGATGTGAAGACGGGGGTTTGAATTTAATCCTTTCTGTAGGGGGTTTAGACTTCTAAGTCACAAGCTGGGGTTTATGGCAGGAAAGGGGGTTAACTGATAAGGATTGCAGATGCAAGCTAGGAACCCCCCTGGGTGTAATGTTAAACTGACCATTTGCCCAGAACATCGTAAACTGGCCAAATACCATGAACCCCCCTCTTTACCATCAGACCGAGTGACGTCAGAAACGGAGAAGAAAACACTATATAACCCAAAAGTTTGTAACAGTACGTGGAACAATACTTCGGTTTTGTTGTTTCTTGCGGGAAACAAGACTTCGGCTTTATTGTTCCTTGCATGCAATAAACTCATCTGTTTTACTTCATCTCGGGATCAAGAACCTTATTTCTTCTGTTACAACAAATTTGGCGTAGTCGGCGGATGCTCCAGAAGGCGCAGAACTTCCCATCGGCAGGAGAGACGGTCAGCGCGCACATAACTAAGAGGTAAGGACTCCTCTTTTATTTAAAAGTCCCGACTCTCTCTGACCGATTGGGAAATCTCTGCTCCCTGCGAGAATCGCCCGAGATGACGGAGTAAACGTGAGTTTCTGAATTCCTCTGGCCCGGGGAAGGCACCGGTGTATGTAATGGGTTGGTTGCTGTAAGCCCAGAATTTGGTCTGGCAGGGGTTCCGCGGTATTGTGTACAGGCGTTCGAAGCTGGTGTATGCCTTAATTGCGCGTGGAGTTTTTAACGGGTTTTGGACCCTTACCGTGAAGTTCAGGACTGGTGTGGGTCTTAATTGCACCCAGAGTTCTGAAGGTCAGAACTGGTTTGGGTCTTAATTGCACCCGGAGTTCTGAGGCTCAGAATCGGTGTGGGCCTTAATTGCGCCCGGGGTTCTAGAGCAAGTGGTGCATTAAATGCACGTAGTTCAGGACTGGTGTGGGTCTTAATTGCACCCGGAGTTCTGAAGGTCAGAACTGGTTTGGGTCTTAATTGCACCCGGAGTTCTGTGGCTCGGGATCGGTGTGGGCCTTAATTGCGCCCGGGGTTCTGGAGCTGAGTGGTGCATTAAATGCACGTATAATCCAGGATTGGTGTGGGCTTTAATTACGCCCGGGGTCCTGAGATTAGCTACGCCTTGATCGTGCACAGATTGGAGTGGCGTGGTTTCTGGCGTGGCGTGGTTTTTTTTTTTGTTTTAAAGGAAACAGGAGTAGAAGAGATATATGTATGTATGTTTTTGGTGTTTTCCTTGTTTGTGAAATACATATACACACGCACGACACTAACATAAACACACCTCATAATAAAGAGCAAAGCATTAAGTAGCAGGATTTAAAGGACGTTGAGACCCGAGAATCGCCCTGATTGAGCTCAGTGCGTAAGTCCACCCCGGGGCAAAAGCAGCGATGCTGGCGTTCTGGGGATGGTGAATTACTGATCAAGAAAGGGGGTTTTCGAGGTCTCGTTTCTTACCTGTGAACAGTGCGGTGTAAGTCCTCTCTAAAGTCTCGGAGAGGCATTTAGATCTGGAGGTAACAGACGCCCTTGGCTGAATGAGTGCAGTAATGCACAGGTTTTTCCAAGTGAAAACATCCCCCTACTGAATGAGCTGTTACCTCACACACGACAAAAGTAAATCTTAAAGAGACCGAACATGTGCGCTAACTGATGGTTTGAGAAAGTGGTGGAAGGGTCCGTTTAAATATCGGAAAAGTGTAAGTTGACGGAAAAGAAGGAGAAAAATATGGAAAAAGCTGAGTTTGTCAGAGGGAATTTGGGGGCGAAGACGCCTGTAAAGAAAGCATATATGAGTATTGATTGGCAAAAGCACAAGCATGTAGCTCCCACCCTGGTGCACGGCCGGCACCAGTGGTGGCAGATACATGAGAAAAAAAAAAAAGAAATTGGGATGTGACTTAAAAGTGTGTTTACGGGGAAAACAAAAACCCGGAAGAAAAGATATTTTAATCGCTACGAAAGAGTATAGAAAAAAAGCTAAAAGAGGCAGTACAGGAGAATGAGAAACTAAAGAAGGAATTAACTCCTGGTCACGCTGCACTGGTTAATGTGCTGCAGCCAGCGACTAAGTTATATCCTGCTCTCCCACAGGGGAACAAACAGGCAGGAAACGAAAATAATTGGGATCAATTCCCTCAGTGGCCATATGGAGAAGGGGGGTCTGATTGGGATAACACTTGGTATGAGTGTGATAAAGACGGATCAGGGTCTCCCCTGTTAGAGGGAGGGCGCCCGCAGATCTGTACTCTCACTCGAAGTGGGAAAGGACTTGATGTAGCAGGGGCTGGCGCCGTTGATGACAGTGCCACTCTAACACTGTCTCGCACCCCGTCGAGGGGGTCTGCAATCGCACCTACCTTCCCTGATTTCCCCCATACGATCAAATCCAAAACCGTAAGATATTGACCGGTGGGCTAAAGTACCGCACCCGAAATTAGAAATGCAGCGAACCTGGAGTGCGCTTCAGGAATTAAAAGGATTCATGTAGAAGTAAAACAAGAATACAGCACATTGTATTACGAAGAGAAAAATATATTCTCGATGTGTATGTGTGTTTTATGAATTTGTGTGCCGGCATGTATGTGTGTAACTGTGAGTTTTGGTATACTAAATGACGGTGTGAGTGTGTTTAGCCAGCGGGACTGGCTAGAGACGTAACTAAAGAGACTTGACGAAAATCAACTTAAGGAGATTGGAAAATATAAGAGCGTCTGAAACGTATAAGTACAGTGCAGGTGGACGTAAAAGTAGTTAAACAGTTTTTGTATTATTATAAATTATTATAAATTGTAATTTATACAATTAGTTGCAATAATGGAAACAATTTGGTTTTATTCGAATGTCTCGAAACCAGACATGCTGAAACGGTGTAGGTTTAGAATCGAGACTGGGGAAAATAACGTCTTGTGAGAAAATCTGTTTACCTAACGATTAGATCCTGTAAATCCCTTGTAGCCTCCCTAAGTCTGTCCCAGTCCAGTGGATAAAAATGTACTGTTAATGGAGTGTTGGTTTCTCTGTTAGGGGATACTGGAGCACTACTGTCCTGCTTGTTTCACTCCTCTGTTCAACAGTGTACTATAGAGCAATGTATATGGGAAGATGGCAGGAGGCCACAGGAGTATTGGGACAGCAAGTTTTACTTGCCGAGTACCAGATTTTAATGGGTGGTTTTATTCCAGATCTATTGGGTTGGAATATTATGCATTACAAAGAATGACTATGCAGAACAGGGTATCACGTGGCTTCAACTGGCTGTGATCACTCAGTATGTTGATGGTATTCTGAGTGCTTCCCCTGACGAGGAAACCCACAAGTCTGAGTTGCTTCAGCTTTAGAGTGTCTAATAGAAGCAGTTATGATAAGGCCCTTTTGTGTCTAGCATTGTGAAATTTTAACAGGGCCTGGGTGCAATGTTTTTTACAGGGTGAGCACAACTCTTAACAGATCTGCTTAAGGGGGGAGTGCAGTACAAGGACAAGATTGCCTTGGTTCCCGCAGCAAAAGCCGCCTTTAATAATTTGAATCAAGTTCTCTTACAGGTGCTGAGACTGGGGTTTCCTCAGATGGATCAACCATTCCTTTGTATTATTGCAAGTTGCTGACAGAGGCCACACAAGGAGCCCGCGAGCAGGTCCTGGAGGCGTGGGGACCACCACCTGAAGGAGGGCACGACCTCATCCCAGGAGAGTGGGTGTGGATCAGGAAATTTCCTTCACAGGTTCTCCAGCCCAGGTGGGACGGACCCTACCAGATCCTGTTGACAACCGAGTCTGCGGTTCGAGTGGAAGGAAAAGATCGCTGGATCCACGCGCCACACTGCCGACGAGCCTCATCCCCATTTACAGACTCAGAATGAAATCATTTCTGTTTATAACAATAATTGTTGCTGTAGGACTATGTTCCGCAGGAATTAATGATCATCTCTCCCACAAAGGAGAACATGGAATTAATTCCTTTTTAGGCCTCTCCTATCCTAGCTAAGAAAACCAACCAAAGTGCCTGCTGGGTGTGTGCCGCATTACCCAAATATGTACAGGGAGGACTTCCTATGGGAGCCATTCCTTGGCGTCGCGAGGAAGTCATAGGCATGATCATTTGGAGGGATAATTTAGGAAATTTTAATATGACAAACTATGGGGGTTGCCATAACACGACTTTAACCTGCACAACATTACAATATCTACAGGAGCGAGGCTTAGAGCCCACGAGTTTCACAGGCTCTTACGCTCCTAAATATAACAGAAGCCATACACCACCATACCTGACTCTAAATAAGGAACGTGAGGGAAACATATGTTTTCAGCACACTAATGGTCTGCACTTGGTTGGATGGAGTCGTTGCAACCTTACCATCGCTGCAAATATATCCACCTCTACCTTCCAAATTCCAGGATGGGATCGGCACACCCCACAATTCGGTATAAGTTTCTTATTTTCAGAGGCATGGGGAGCGCCAAACGGAACATATTTCATTTGTGGAAAACGAGCCTACCCATGGTTGCCAGCCCAGTGGTCTGGCTCATGTTATTTAGGATATGTGGTTCCTCATATCTGTGTTCAAATCCACAGCCCCTTCGGACCTAACCACAGACCACAAAGAAAATTGGCTGATTGGGAATATTATTTAGGTATAATATTTCCACAAGCCGGCATGAACTTTCTGAGTCGAGAGTTAATTCAAATGGCCTCGACTTTAGAAGAATTAGCAAATTCTACCTCATCTAGTCTGAAGGCTGTTAATGATGAAATGGTAGCCCTCAGAACAGTGGCCATGCAGAACCGACTAGCTTTAGATTATGTACTGGCGGCCCAAGGAGGAACTTGTGCAGTAATTGGCACTGAATGCTGCACATATATTCCTGAAAATTCTGAGCACATCTCAGATCTGGCCCAACACATTTACAATGAGGGACAGAAATTTCAGTATGGGTAAAGTCTGTGTTTGGGGCCTGGGGTGGAACCTTTTTATAGTGTTTATCCGTAGGAGTAGTATTGTTTATATGTATAATTGTAATCATCACATTCACAAAAAAATGTATCACATCTTGCTATAACCGTGGAACGTACAATGACATGGCAATACATACCTGTTCGCCAAGAAAGGAAAGATCTGCCCTGACATTGTATTTATAAAAATAGGCTACACTGACGTATGCCATATTTTATAAGGGGGGAATGAAGAAAGATGTGAAGACGGGGGTTTGAATTTAATCCTTTCTGTAGGGGGTTTAGACTTCTAAGTCACAAGCTGGGGTTTATGGCAGGAAAGGGGGTTAACTGATAAGGATTGCAGATGCAAGCTAGGAACCCCCCTGGGTGTAATGTTAAACTGACCATTTGCCCAGAACATCGTAAACTGGCCAAATACCATGAACCCCCCTCTTTACCATCAGACCGAGTGACGTCAGAAACGGAGAAGAAAACACTATATAACCCAAAAGTTTGTAACAGTACGTGGAACAATACTTCGGTTTTGTTGTTTCTTGCGGGAAACAAGACTTTGGCTTTATTGTTCCTTGCATGCAATAAACTCATCTGTTTTACTTCATCTCGGGATCAAGAACCTTATTTCTTCTGTTACAACAACCAGAACTATAACAGTCCTTAAGACTTAACTACACCATTCCAAACTAACACTAAAGAAACACTAGTATATACTGGTATAACAAATATAACCAAACATAATCATTAACTGAGCAGTCACTGGGAGCAAATCTCCTTCCCATCCACAAAGGCCCTCGCTCCCACAAAGTAGGCTCTCCTCCCCTCTCTTCTGGCAGCTTCAACCTGGGGCCACAGCTGGTTCCTGGTACTCCTGTCCGCGGCAGACAGGTCCTCTGCAAACCTCAGTTTGTTCCCATTCAAATACTCATTCTCCCTCGCCACTCGCCACAGCATGTCCCTCGCCGTCCTCTTGGTGAACTGTATTATAATCGATCTGGGGCGCACTTGCCCAGACATGTTCGCTCTCCCGAGCCTGTGAACAAAGTCAATGGCCGATATTACGTCCTCCTGGTCCGGCAGGTTCCTTTTACAGATACCCTTCACTGTTGCAACAAGGTCCTTATCACGTTCCTCTTTAACTCCAAATAATTTTAAATTCCATCATCGACGGTATCTATCTACATCGTTCACTTTCAATTCAAGTTCTTTAATATGCTTTTCTTGTTTGGTATTTACTTGTTTAAGAACTTTTACTTCACTCTTTAAGTCTTCAACCTCTTTAAACACACAGTCCATGGACTTTTTAAGACTTTCGATTGCGACTGTATTAGATCAAATCATTTCCTTCAGCTCACCCATGCTCTGTGCCATCATGTTGAAGATGTTGGTCTGGAGCTCCTCCAGCGTCAGGTCGCCCCTTCCTCTCTTGGCTGCCGGGGTTTTCACAGGTGTGCTGGGCAGGGACTCCGGCTCTTCCTCTGGCAGCTGAGTCTCACTTGGGCTGCGAACGCTCGCGTACGAGCGCATCTCCAGCACTCTTTCCACGTCCCCTCCAGCTGCTTCACTTTTCCCTTTAGTTGCCATCAATTTTCTTGTAGTGCTATACATATACGATTGAGGTTTCTTAGACTTCTCCTTCGAAGACCCAGCACTCTCTTTTCTTTTCCCAGTGTTACTCATATCGAAATTCTTAAACCTAAAAAAAAACGTTTTTTTTTCTTTCAATTATAACTGAAGTTTAAACAAGTAGTGTTAAGTCCTTATTTTTCTGTAGTCAAAAAAAGCAAAAATTAACATTCAGGTCATGAAAAACTCAAAAAAAATCCTCAACCACTAAACTTTACCTCCCACCTGAGCGCCATCTTGAACGCCCCTACCACCAGAGAATGCTCACGATTTCGGAAGCTGTCTCCGGGACGTGCTGATTCCACACATCCTGAATAAATCATGATATTGTTAGTTGCTGTAGCTAGACGTTCAAATGAGTTTCATGGCCAGATGGACTGTTTCCTCCAGCGGTATAGTATTGCAGTGAGACAGCACGATGCCTGCAAGACTATGTCACGCTAAACGCCACAGATTGTGTTTGTCCGTTCATGTCAGTCATCCTGCAGCCACGGGAAGTGGGACACAAACATGCCGCAATGCTTTCAAGACGTTAGGATTTGTTTGTGCAACATCCGAGAAGAGTACTTGTGGCTTGAATGTGAACTGTACGTGCCCGCCCCCTTTCCTCTGTAGTGCATGAGTTCCTCCCGGCATGCCCTTCGTCATTGTTCTGTCATCTTGTATTTAAAGGGTTGTATTTCTGCTGCTGAAAAGAATCAACGGGTTTCTTTGTTCCCAACGGAGCCCTTGTCTGTCATGAAATTCTTCAAAACCTCAAGCTAGAAGAAGACGACAAATATGAAGCGTTACAGCAACGACATGCCATGAGACGATTGATAACGATTTCCATAGGATCCCCGCGGTTGCCTGGCAACCGTCAGCTTTGCGCAGTGGCAGTATCGTAGCCTGTGAGGTTTAGCCGAGGCGGGATTATTGCTAGTTGAAAACTTTTCCCAATACCCCGCTTCCGCCGGTTTGCAATACAATCGGCAAAAGCAATTTTTGACAGTCTCGTTAGAGACTGAGCAAGGTGTTTAAAGACAGATTTGGTCATGGTGACATCATGGTAGAAAGAAGCGAGCTTGTTCCCAGTGGGCATTGATTCGTCGAATATACGTATATTTACGGTGAAATTACGGCTATACGTATATATACGTCGCCTCGAAGTATAATCAACGTCGAATTGCAACCGTAAAATTGACGACATTAACAAACGCATATATAACGTCGAAAACACATCTAACACAGTGCCTGAGGCTTTTTACTGTATGTATCGTGTGTGCCGCAACTAGGAGTATACGGCACTCTGCACAGTGTACGAAGTAAATTATTTTCGCAGCAATTAATTTACACGTGTATAATAAATATAGTAAATATAATAAATTAATTACTGCGAAAATAATTTACTTCGTACACTGTGCAGAGTGCCGTATACTCCTAGTTGCGGCACACAATCAATGCCCACAGCTTGGCATACAAGGGTTTTGCTGAGGGGGTCTTGCCACCTGCCTGAAAAAAAACAGTAAAATGTTTGAGTGCCTATAGAGTTTCTATTTTTATTTTCTTGACAAAAGTCCCCCATCAGTGCGCGGTGCCCGAGGAAAAATCTGTAGGGGGGCGTCTGAAATTCTGAGGGGGGAGTGATATTTCAGTTGAAACGGAGCTGTACGGTGCAGCTACCCAAATGAAATCTCGCAGCTATGCCATTGATTAGTGCTTCATGATAGAAGATAACGACTAGCAATCTGGTATTTGCGATGAAGTTTAGTTTCACATTTTTCGTCACTCTCAAGGTTTGTATTGCCTGGAGCGAAAAGTACCATAAGCGTTCATTTTTGCAGCTACATGGACGTTCTGAATCGTTAAGAAAAAAATGTTGTAAAACCAACAGAAAGCACAGACTGCTATAACTAGTCCTAGTTATAAAACGATTTTAAGTATAATGATAAACTACTGCAAGGAATCGGTCCACCTGAGCAAACAGGATCGTAATGTTGACACTCAATAATATGTGCAGTTCCTGGACGGATAGCCCTCCTGCCTATCAAACAGACTGAGTGACTGTTCGTGTCATTTAGTGTTGTCTGACCATTGACAAAGTACAACTATTTTTTTAGGGTGCAAATTAAGTTAGGTAAAACTTTTTGCCCAAAACTGAAGGGGCGACATTCCCCCCTCCCCCCGTGATGCCAGGCCTGTCCCCATCCTATTCCATAATGTCATTATATATAATACCATACAACAGTGACCGATCCTTACTTATTGCATGCGTTAAAATTGCACATCAGCTCATAGCAGCGATGTATTATCAATGTTAAATTTCAACCATAATATCGACAACATTAATAAACGCATACGTTGAGAAAATATCGAACCCAGCATATTTTCCGGTTATATACCACAATGCATTGCTAGTATTCGTTGGTCACCATTTTGGACACGTTTTTCAAACGTAAAAGTATATCCGAAAATATCTCAGCAATCCTCTTTTGACGAGTAAGTATGAACAATAATAATACTATCTGAATACATACAGATCTTTCTTAATATTATTTTGATTAAAATAGTATGTGAATAAGCAAAAAAATGGCACATAAAATAGTGTGAATGGGGAAGATGACACAAAATCGTTTTGCCGTTTCTCTTATTCTTATTCTATGTTGTACTTTCAAACTTTGGGTACTCTTTAATTAGGACAGACTTTATTGCTCAACTGCTATGATGCAAGCCAAATTTTATACATTTATTTCAGCTTTGAGCTTAGTAAACCGTTCATTTTTTAGATTATACTAAAGAAGATATTAATCATCATTTATTTGGGAAGTAATATTATATAATTTTCTCCTAGCTGCGGTGCTGAAGTCCCACCCTACATCAACAGAAAAAGAAATAAAGGAGCACGCAATGTGTTACTTGAAGAATGCATATGCAAGGCAGGGGGCCAGGAGATCTGGACTCTGAAAATAATAGGTTTTTGGTTCTAACTGTTAGGACAATTAGACAGGGTTTGCAAATAGTGGACAAAAATCGTCTTAACTTCCATTGTAATATTTTATATTTTATGTAATATTTTTTTCTTGGAAATATAGAAGTTGTACATTTTAAAATGTATATTTGAATCAAAATGTGGTTTTGAGTTAGTGTGTTAATGTAATTAGTTTTGTGTTTGTCATTACTATACTGTATATTGCCATGTTACCAGAATTTGTAGCTGAAGTTTAAGACTAGTTGTGTTTTTATGATTATTGCCCATATGTTGATTGTTGATTGATTGTATACAATGTATAATTTGAAATACATATGTTTCAGGTGTGAATGTGTATTTTCAGAATACATTTCTAAACCTAATCATTGGCTTGTTTTACTTGTTTCTACACCTATAAAATCTATCTTTGATGTATAATAGACCTCTACCCATATACGTATAATAGACCTCTAATGTTATCCGTATAATAGACCTCTAACCATATACGTATAATAGACCTCTAAAGTTATCCGGAACTCCAACCATATATGTATAATAGTCCTCTAAATTTATCCGTATAATAGAACTCCAACCATTTATGTATAATGAACGTCTAAATATAGACGTATAATTGACGTTTAACTTTAGACGTATATTAGAATTTCATTCTAGACGAATTGTAGACCACATTTAGACGTCTAAGATATGCGTTTAATAGACGTATATTATACGTCTTTTGCCCAATGGGTTACGTCTCAACAGAAACGCTCTTTAGCTCTTTCAGCGTTATGCAGAGAACATCGTCTGTCGAGATCACTTTTGAGTCAGCGCGAAACGCCGTGTGCTGTCAGTTTGATTTCATATTGCTCGTAGCGGCGCCCGGCTTTTGTCTGTCAAACGTTAGGTTGCGCTTCTTCATGCTGCATCGTCGGCATGAGTGGAGCTTTATAAACGTCTGTACTTACTGCGCCCCATAAGAAATCGTTTGTCCCCGTTCAAAAGAGATTGTGCGATGTCCTGCAGCAAACCTTTGACAGTTTGAAAAGAGGAATTTATTCTGCTTCCTGTGCGTGCAGTAGTTACAAAGTTGAACGCCTTTACACGATCTGCTGCAGTTTTCAGTGGGCGGGCTTTGTCAAATGGCTTGGAAAAATGCACTGTGTTTCGGCTCGGGAAACATCATGAGCAGTGTCCTGCATGTTTTCTGTGTATAGCTGTCTTTTAACGCATACAGAATTCATTCGAAATCATTGATTTCTCCAATTAACAAGGGTCCCTTAAAGGATGAGTCAAAGTAACGTCTAATCGGATTAGTTTCCTTAGAGCTGGTTCAGAGTTTGCTCAAGAGTTTACCTTTCACAGATGCGCAAAGAAGAATGTTGGGGGTGCACGCTTCAAGGCGCCTTACAGCTGTAGGGAGTGATTCGAGACGATTCGTGGCGTGTGCTCGTTCCCATATACCGTACGACCCGGGGTGCAGTGCTAGGATGACGTACAATACCGCTTGGGCACGTAACAGCGTTATATGCAAGTGCGGGACGTGAGGGTTTTCGTTTGTTCGTTTTGTTTTGCTCTGCTTTGCTTTGTTTTGCTTTCCATCGCGTTGGTAAGAGCGTAAATAAAAAGGCGATTCCTGTGTCTACCACTAATGTAAGAGCTATTTCAAGTGCGACGTGGTGCGGCTTTTCAAATGCTTGTGGGCATTTCTCTGTTGTTGATTCTTTTTTTGTGTGTAACAAAGTGGCATTTTCATGTCCGGACGGGGAGACTTTATCATTCCGACATGAAGCCACCCTTAAGTCCTCTGAGGCGTGTCTGTCTGCAAGGCTTGTATTTTGGAAATGTTTTTTTGAAACGGAGAACGACTTTGAAATAGGCTTCCGCCGGCGCCTCGCGATCCAGGTAAGATTGTAGCAAGAACGCAGCGGCGGTGGGGCTTGCTGTAGTCGTGGCTGAGTGGTTAAGGCGATGGACTAGAAATCCATTGGGGTCTCCCCGCACAGGTTCCAATCCTGCCGACTACGTTGTCCGCCTTCAGTCGGTGTGTTTCGGCACAAGCAAAGAAGCGTGCCTCTTTGCTGTTCCTGGTGGTTTTAAAACGCCCAATCGCTTGTACCCGCTGCCTTGGAAATAAGTTCTTCAGCGTCCGCAAATGACATTTTGCAGCTGGAAGCAGATGTCGACGCGTTTTGCACAGAGCACCAAAAAAGCGTCTTTTTTGAAGGCCCAGGCACTGAGCATTGGTGGTTCAGTGGTAGAATTCTCGCTTGCCACGCGGGAGGCTCGGGTTAGATTCCCGGCCAATGCAGTGGCTTTTGCAGCGAGCGGCTCCATCACTTGCATCCCCTTGCAACTCGCAACTGAATACCCACTGAAGCTAAGCAGGTGTGAGCCAGGTCAGTACCTGGATGAGGATGAGCTACAGGGAAAAACAAAGCTTCCAGCTGGAAGCGGTGTTAATGGTGCCGGCGGGGGGGTGCTCACCCTGAGGTCTGTGTGGGTCCCAATGCCCCAGTATAGTGACGGAGATGCTGTGTTGTAAAAGGGCGCTGTCTTTTGGATGAGATGTAAAACCGAGGTCACAGCGCTCTGTGGTCATTCAAAATGACCACCAAAACCTTTGACAAAAGCTCTTGGTAATTGATGGTCTTCAATAATGCTTCTCCTTTAGGTACATTTTAAATCAGCTGAAAAATGCTGTGAAATGGGGGGGCACTTTAGGCCAGTGTAGGATTTGGGTTACAAGAACCATGAAACTGCACGAGAAAGCCCGTACACTGAATTACACGGCTTTCTATTCAAAGGAAGACAAAAGAAATTCCCTGAGTTTGATTTTTTGCAACACAGAGAGGAGCACTGTCGTGAGGCCGGTTAGCTCAGTTGGTTAGCGCGTGGTGCTAATAACGCCAAGGTCGCGGGTTTGAGCCCTGTACGGGCCAGGTCTAGGTCCAGGTCCCTGTTTGTGAAACAGGCAAATGACTGTCTCAGGGGCCCATTCCTCATTCTCAAGACACATGTGTGCAGTATGTACACCGTGCATTGAGCAATAGGGACTGAATACACCACAGGTAAGGTTAGAAGTCATTCTGAGGTGCCACATGTGAGGGATACAGCTAGGCATCCGAAATGTAGGGTTTGAGACCCTTCAGGAGTACTGCATCCTTTGAGACAGACCCGTGCATGTTAAACAAATGATCATTTCTTTCGGCATTAGGGACTAAATATACTAAACATATGATGCTAAAATGTTATTTCCACATATATTAATGTAATAAATGATTGCTTATGCTTTATAAACAAATCTAATTAAAATAAAAGCTTAAGTTTTGTATTTATCTTGTACCATAGAACATGATTTTCTTTGTATTTCAAGCCCACAAAGTGTCCAAATGACGCACTACATGATATAAGGAAGATTATCACATGCATATCGGTATTATCTTTCTTATGAAAATGCATTCCTTTCATTACCTTTTACTTTTTAAAATGAACTCAAATTGAGTATAATGTAATAATTTAAGTAGAATAGATTCTAATAATATAATGATCCAGTGTTTTGCACTACTTCACTGCTTCACTGCTCTATGCCATCTGGAAATAAATCCTCAGACTGCTTACTGCCCTGGGCATGTACCAATAAATTAAAGGAGCACATCTGTTTATCACTGCATTGAAGCAGGAGACACACAGTCTCTGCAAACACATCCTAGATACAGTGTTCCAGCACCTTTGACCTCATCCAGAACGTATCATTTCTTGAAAGGGATTGCTGTCCGAATGCACATCTGAATCCCAAACAGAATCTCTAGTAAAATACGATCATTTGTGAAACAGGCAAATGACTGTCTCAGGGGCCCATTCCTCATTGTCAGACACATGTATGGAATGCTTTCACCGTGCATTGAGCAATAGGGATTAAAAACACCGCAGGTAAGGTTAGATGTCATGTTCTATGATCATTTCTTTCAGCATTAGGGACTAAATATACTAAACGTATGATGCTAAAATGTTATTTTCACATATATTAATGTAATAAATGATTGCTTATGCTTTATAAACAAATCTAATTAAAATAAAAGCTTAAGTTTTGTATTTATCTTGTACCATAGTACATGATTTGCTTTGTATTTCAAGCCCACAAAGTGTCCAAATGTTCTATGATCATTTCTTTCAGCATTAGGGACTAAATATACCAAACGTATGATGCTAAAATCCTGAAAAAAGGATGTGCTCCATCTCGTCAGTAGATTGGATTCCAAAACTGATTTGGGTCAATATACATTACCTTTGAAATTAAAGTACAGTCTACTGTAGGGAACCATCAACTTAGAAAGCATTGGCCTTCCCTGGGGGTCAGGTAGGTGCAAAAGATAAACCTTTATCCTATCTTTATCTTAAGATAAGTGGCCAAGCAGTATTTTTCCAAGTTTCACCAAGCACATCATGTTGCCATAGTAGACAAAGTTCTATAAAATGTTAAATAACTTTTAAAAAAAGCATCTTGGTCTTACAGTACTGTACAAGGTGAATTAAACTGTCCCTGGTAATAAAAAGTAATTAGAAGCATCTCAGAAACTTTATCTCTAGAAACATTAGCTGTTTTATATCATGTAATTTAGTGTGATGTTGTCAGAATTCAAGGACATTATCACACACAGAAATTGGTTCAGTTAAATCTAAAAAACACAGCTAAACATGGGTTTAAATGTAACAGAAGTCTTACCTCTTGTCAAAAGATTTAATTCAAGAAGCGATGTAATAAATGATTGCTTATGCTTTATAAAGAAGCTTAAGTTTTGTATTTATCTTGTACCATAGAACATGATTTTCTTTGTATTTGAAGCCCACAAAGTGTCCAAATGATGCACTACATGATATAAGGAAGATTATCACATGCATATCGGTATTATCTTTCTTATGAAAATGCATTCCTTTCATTACCTTTTACTTTTTAAAATGAACTCAAATTGTGTATAATGTAATAATTTAAGTAGAATAGATTCAGGTAGGAAATATAGAGTCATGATGTTTATGGCTGACATCATTTCACATGGGTGAATTTTAAGCTAAGAAATAAAAACATTTACAATGAAGATACCATTGCTTAATTTTAAATGCCTTTAAAAAATAAATACCTCCTGAGAATAATTTGCCACTCCCAGATCCTTGGTAAGGTACTGTTTGAATCCAATCAGGAGAGGAGCATCCAGGGAGTGCTTTCTATAGAGTCCAGCTTGGGCCACTCTCTTCCGGCCTGCTGATACTTTTTAACTACTCAGGGCCTGTAAGGATATAAAACACCGGTTTAAACATTTTATACCTATAAGACAAATTAGAATTTTAGTAAAAAATAGATACATCTGAAAAATAAAAAAGTCTTACTGCTGATAGAGTTCTTCAGAGCTCACATCTTCCCCTTCCTTATCCGCTTCTGTTTCAGTTTCTAGAGCAGCCTCTGGCATCTCTTCCTCCTGGACAGCGGCCTCTTGCTCAGGGCCGCTGGAATGCAGGTAGATTCTTTTCAACATGCTTTTACATAATATGTTGTAACAATGATTTCAAAAAGAAACTACAGAAGCCTTACAGATTAAAAATATCTCACCTTGCCAATGTGTCTTCAGGCTTCTCATGTACAAAAAGGCCCAAGGACTCTAGCAGTCTTACAACCACTATCCTGTTTGCCTCACCAGACACGATCTCTATTCTGTGGTAATCCACGATGACCCCGTTCTTCAGGTGATTCATCATGTCCTCCCTCGCCTGTTGAGAGGCCATCCTGATCTTTTCTGCCGTGGCGTGCTTCATACACGCCCTCTTCAAGTGAGCAGGAAGCTGATCAAGAGTATTCAGGTACATCTTGCACACCAGGGGAATCCGCGCGGGTTTCCTTTGAAAATAAATAATACCATCTGTGTATAGAAACAAGCTAAGACTGATTTCTTAAATTATCCTTAATTTTCTCTCTCATAGTTTGAGCATAATGATTTTATTGCATTTATATAAGAATTGCTCATTGCTCCTAAATAAATAATGGTTTCATAAAAAAGTGAACACTTACTTGGTCTCAGTCACAGACTTTCCAATAGAAGCCATTGTGGAGTTCAGCAACTGCAGGTCCTAGAAGTGGGGAAGGAATTTTAAAAGAGAAACTGAATTACAATACAGAAGGAATGGCTGAGGGTTCACTGAAATATATAAATATACAAATTCCAAAGACTGAGTCCATATAGAAACAACTACCTTTCATTTTCAGTATAAGAAAAAAAAACATTATCTTCCAAAGCATCATAATATTGTCCCTTCTTCCAGACTCTACTTCTCTCTTGTAGTAGTATAGCAGACCTTTCCAGGTGAGCAGATCACAGAGTCCGAAATGAGCTTCCTCCATCAAGCAAAGTACCTGAACATGACTCTGTCTTCATAAAAGCGCCCCTGTAATAAAGAAATTAAATCCGAAATCAAGAGGGCAGTTGCCTACTGAAATACAAGAAGTCATCAATTTTAACCTAGCAACACATTAAAGGCTGCATCTATACAAGTACGATTCTAGAAATGCTCACCAGATTACGTTTTAAGAAGGAACTGCGCCTCAGGTTCCGCCGAGATCTTAACTCGGATGGCAGGATTCAGAGTCCGGAGTGCGGACTGATGGCGCACGGAGGGTCCATATACTGTGGATCCCTCAGTGATCTTCCGCGTATTCAAACCGCCAGCGTGTGACTCCCCTGTCCCCGTGACCTCATTGCTCTGCTCTCTCCTCTGTGCAGCTGAGCCCGACTCACGGTAAAATGGAAAAAAATATGCCCTCGACGCGAGATTTATTCTGGAGCGAGCCAGTGTTGCGCATAGCTGCCTTCAAAGCAGTTAACCCAGGTCCGATTCCCGGCCAACGCAGTTGCGAATGTTTTCAAATGCTGTCATGAGCCTTGGATTGTGACTAGCAAAGCGAAGCCTTTTGAAAGAGCTAAAGCACTGCAAAACGTAATTGAAGGAGAATCTTACAGGGGATTCTGAGCAGTGTCTGCATACATGCAGTCAGATAAAGGTGCTGAAAGCTTGAGCTACTCTCAATGTCATGCTGCCCTTCCCCGGAGTAAATCTGTTACATTGAAAGAATGCTTCTGGCAGGTTCAAAAAGGGACCCTTGTTAATTGGAGAAATCAATGATTTCGAATGAATTCTGTATGCGTTAAAAGACAGCTATACACAGAAAACATGCAGGACACTGCTCATGATGTTTCCCGAGCCGAAACACAGTGCGTTTTTCCAAGCCATTTGACAAAGCCCACCCACTGAAAACTGCAGCAGATCGTGTAAAGACGTTCAACTTTGTAACTACTGCACGCACAGGAAGCAGAATAAATTCCTCTTTTCAAACTGTCAAAGGTTTGCTTTGCGAACGCTGCAGGACATCGCACAATCTCTTTTGAATGGGGACAAACGATTTCTTATGGGGCGCAGTAAGTACAGACGTTTAAAATGCTCCACTCATGCCGACGATGCAGCATGAAGAAGCGCAACCTAACTTTTGACAGACAAAAGCCAGGCGCCGCTACGAGCAATATGAAATCATACTGACAAGCACACGGCGTTTCGCGCTGACACAAAAGTAATCTCGACAGACGCTGTTCTCTGCATAAAGCTGAAAGAGCTAAAGAGCGTTTCTGTTGACACGTAACAAGTTCGTTTCTTTCTACCATGATATCACCGTGACCAAATCTGTCTTTAAACACCTTGCTCAGTCTCTGACGAGACTGTCAAAAATTGCTTTCGCCGATTGTATTGCAAACCGGCGGAAGCGGGGTATTGGGAAAAGTTTTCAACTAGCAATAATCACGCCTCGGCTAAACCTCACAGGCTACGATACTGCCACTGCGCAAAGCTGACGGTTGCCAGGCAACCGCGGGGATCCTATGGAAATCGTTATCGATCGTGTCATGGCATGTCGTTGCTATAACGCTTCATATTTGTCGTCTTCTTCTTCTTCTAGCTTGAGGTTTTGAAGAATTTCATGACAGACAAGGGCTCCGTTGGGAACAAAGGGCGTTGTGAGAAAACCGTTGCTTATTTTCAGCAGCAGAAATACAACCCTTTAAATACAAGATGACAGAACAATGACGAAGGGCATGCCGGGAGGAACTCATGCACTACAGAGGAAAGGGGGCGGGCACTTACAGTTCACATTCAAGCCACAAGTACTCCTCTTGGATGTTGCACAAACAAATCCTAACGTCTTGAAAGCATTGCAGCATGTTTGTGTCCCACTTCCCGTGGCTGCGGGACGACTGACACGAACGGACAAACACAATCTGTGGCGTTTAGCGTGACATGGTCTTGCAGGCATCGTGCTGTCTCACTGCAATATTATACCGCTGGAGGAAACAGTCCATCTGGCCATGAAACTCATTTGAACGTCTAGCTACAGCAACTAACAATATCATGATTTATTCAGGATGTGTGGAATCAGCACGTCCCGGAGACAGCTTCCGAAATCGTGAGCATTCTCTGGTGGTAGGGGCGTTCAAGATGGCGCTCAGGTGGGAGGTAAAGTTTAGTGGTTGGGGAGTTTTTTTGAGTTTTTCATGACCTGAATGTTAATTTTTGCTTTTTTTGACTACAGAAAAATAAGGACTTAACACTAGTTGTTTAAACTTCAGTTATAATTGAAAGAAAAAAAACGATTTTTTTTTAGGTTTAAAAAGTCCGATATGAGTAACACTGGGAAAAGAAAAGAGAGTGCTGGGTCTTCGAAGGAGAACTCTAAGATACCTCAATCGTATATGTATAGCACTACAAAAAAATCGATGGCAACTAAAGGGAAAAGTGAAGCAGCTGCAGGGGCAGCAAGAGGGCGGAGGCGCCGCGCGCCCGGCCGAAGTGTTGGACCGGTGCGCTTTACGTGCTGAAATAAACACGCGACAGCCCCGAAATGTTTCCAGAGTGCTGTGCACTGAAGACTTGCCTGGTGCTCCTCCGTGCAGATTCTTTGTCCTCCTCCAGTGCGGGACGAGCCAACACAAGGGAGCGCATTCGCCAACATCCAGGCACGCAATGCGATTTGGAAAGCAGCTCCTTTCCAAAGAGTTGCACACGAACGATCCTTCAGTCCCGCTTGGGGGGCACGGAACCCCCGCCACACACAGCTTCAAGTAGCGAGTCAGGCGCCGGGGCTTTCGCTTACGGCCACACCACCCTGAACATGCCCGATCTCGTCTGATCTCGGAAGCTAAGCAGCGTCGGGCCTGGTTAGTACTTGGATGGGAGACTGCCTGGGAATACCAGGTGCTGTAAGCTTTTGCTCTCCCGGCCAGCAGGGGTCGCCGTTGGTGCCGTAGGCTTTGGGAGGAAAACCTGCAGGATGGAAAGGTGATCTATAGCCTCATCTCTAGAGATGTTTTGTTGCTGTGGCATGTGTGTGACCCATATTCAAAAAAAAAAACCCGTCTGTAAAACGAATATCGAAGCTGCCTCTAAATCTGCAAATGAAGATGAGTCGATAAACCACTCGTTTTTCGTATAACTAGACATATATTCATTTGTTACCGATTTCATTCATTGAGCACGGATACAATAGAGGTACAGCCATTCACTGTTTGACATGTCTGCACTGGTACAGAACCGATCAATCAGAAAACGGGTGAAACTGTCTTTAGACTCAGCATACAGTACCGAGGCCCCCCATGACCAAATAAAGGCTAACCTCGATAATCAGCCTAAAGAACGCAGACTACAGCAAAACGACTGACTTTGAAAAGGGAATGAACGTCCGGAAGGAGTAGTGGAACTAGCTTGAGATGCTTCTCCGGACCCCTAACTAAAAGCCAGCGAGAACCAGCAGCGGCGTCCACTCCTGTCGAACCGGGATCCTTCCGCAGCCACGCAGCTCGTGGTGACCTAACCCTCCCGTATCTGATTTTGGACCAAGCACATCAGGGGAGAGCGCGAACGCAGTCCCCCACTATCAGAAATTATGCAGTCGAGATTCCCACATTTGGGGAATTCGCAGGGGTCAGCACAGCCGGAGTGCAATGGCCGAGCCTCGCCCTGGGTGAACCTCCTTCTTGATCAAGGTATCTCCCCTGCCAGGTAAGTATGAGTTAAACAGGCCCCTGCAAGCGGCCCGCACCCACAGCACAAATCGCGCAGCCTAGGCCACCTCCTCGCCCCGCACGCCACTGCCTCCTGCTGGGCCCACTCTTTCACACACTCACACGCCACACTAACACTCAAAAGTGTGGGCAAAACGAGAAAACGAGCGCGCCGTTTCCTACACATCTGCAGTCGCCGTTGCGCATTCGGAGCATGTCCCGGGATGCAATTCGGCCTCATTTGCATAACTCCAGACCGGCAGATCGCCACGCAAGCTCGCGACGTGCGCCTGCCACACACCGAACAAACCTTTTCAGCAATTTCCAAAAAACGGGCCTGCTCGCCTGCCCACAAGGCTCCGTCTCTTACCTGCTCTCCAGAGCCTGCTGCCTTCTGTGCTTTTCTCTCGGCACCGCTGCAGTGCACACAACTCCTGCAGCGGGAGGGGGGGAGAAAGTTCCCGCGCTCCGCCGCAGGGAAGGCTCGCTCCGTGCGCACACGTCCTTTCGATGCCAGTCCAACAAGTGCTCCGCATTAGCTGCGTCGGGGCTCCGGCGTGTCGCACCTCACCTCACCTCGCCCTACCCCCTCCTTGAATGTCTGCCGCTGGGCATGCCCCGCTCTCCTCCGCCTTATCTTATCGCGTGTGAGCACCGACAATGGCCACAATGCCGGGGAATGGCACCTGTAAAGTGTTAATTGGGGCACAGGAACAGCCCGTCTCGTCTCGGGGGGGGCGGCTTCAGAGACAATACAGCAAACACAGCGGGGCGGGGGAAGAAGACGACACCACACATGCGGGTACATTCAGCTCCGGCGGGAACGAGACATTTGTCGGTCTTTTCAAGTGCCGAGAGCTGAGCAATCCTTCACTTGTATCGTTTCTCCCCGGTGACTAGATCTGGCCCTGCGACTCTCGACTGGGCTCACCCCCGGGGCAGCCCAGCAGGTGTGAGCATGTCCGGCACCCGGATAGGAGATTCCACCCCGGAAAAGCTCCGGTTGCTGCTGCTCCTGCAAGAGGTGTGACTGGGACCAGTAGGGAGCGCTCACCCTGCGGGCTGTGTGGCTCTCTTACGCCCCAGCCTCCTGATGGCGACACTCTGCTGCACAAACAGAGGTCAAACCGAGGTCCCGACCCTCCTTGGCCATTAGGAAACCCCAGGGCGTCTCTCAAAAAGAGACGCCGGGGGTGTCCCTCTGGTGTTAGTGCTCCCCTTTACCCATCAGTCGGGGTCTCCTCCTAATCCCCGTCTAACCTGTAACAATCAATGACGAGGCCCCCCTGTCCGTGAGATTTAGTACTCGCGCAAGAGACCGGGGGCAGAGCGCGAACGCGGTCCCCCGCCCCCCACAAAGTGCGCGCTCCGGGTTCCCTCTCGGGGCCCTGCAACACAGCGGAAGGGCAGCGAGAAGGAGCCTCTTGCTCTGATGCCGCAAGGCCACAAGAGGGCGGAGGCGCCGCGCGCCCGGCCGACGTGTTGGACCGGTGCGCTTTACGTGCTGAAATAAACACGCGAAAGCCCCGAAATGTTTCCAGAGTGCTGTGCACTGGAGGTTTTTGTCTGGTGAAGACTTGCCTGGTGCTCCTCCGTGCAGATTGTTTGTCCTCCTCCAGTGCGGGACGAGTCAACACAAGGGAGCGCATTCGCCAATATCCAGGCACGCAATGCGATTTGGAAAGCAGCTCCTTTCCAAAGAGTTGCACACGAACGATCCTTCAGTCCCGCTCGGGGGGCACGGAACCCCCGCCACACACAGCTTCAAGTAGCGAGTCAGGCGCCGGGGCTTTCGCTTACGGCCACACCACCCTGAACACGCCCGATCTCGTCTGATTTCGGAAGCTAAGCAGCGTCGGGCCTGGTTAGTACTTGGATGGGAGACTGCCTGGGAATACCAGGTGCTGTAAGCTTTTGCTCTCCCGGCCAGCAGGGGTCGCCGTTGGTGCCGTAGGCTTTGGGAGGAAAACCTGCAGGATGGAAAGGTGATCTATAGCCTCATCTCTAGAGATGTTTTGTTGCTGTGGCATGTGTGTGACCCATATTCAAAAAAAAAAACCCGTCTGTAAAACGAATATCGTAGCTGCCTCTAAATCTGCAAATGAAGATGAGTCGATAAACCACTCGTTTTTCGTATAACTAGACATATATTCATTTGTTACCGATTTCATTCATTGAGCATGGATACAGTAGAGGTACAGCCATTCACTGTTTGACATGTCTGCACTGGTACAGAACCGAGCAATCAGAAAACGGGTGAAACTGTCTTTAGACTCAGCATACAGTACCGAGGCCCCCCATGACCAAATAAAGGCTAACCTCGATAATCAGCCTAAAGAACGCAGACTACAGCAAAACGACTGACTTTGAAAAGAGAATGAACGTCCGGAAGGAGTAGTGGAACTAGCTTGAGATGCTTCTCCGGACCCCTAACTAAAAGCCAGCGAGAACCAGCAGCGGCGTCCACTCCTGTCGAACCGGGATCCTTCCGCAGCCACGCAGCTCGTGGTGTCCTAACCCTCCCTATCTGATTTTGGACCAAGCACATCAGGGGAGAGCGCGAACGCAGTCCCCCACTACCAGAAATTATGCAGTCGAGATTCCCACATTTGGGGAATTCGCAGGGGTCAGCACAGCCGGAGTGCAATGGCCGAGCCTCGCCCTGGGTGAACCGATTTCGATTTTTCGATTTTTAAGAACTTTATTTTCTTTTCACAAAAAAATACAGGAAATCACAAATCAGAAAGCTTTACATTAATATACATACTTAAAACAGTATATATGATCACATCTCATTACATTTTGACACGGTAACAGTTACATAGCAACAATTTTCTTTTTTTCTGGTGCAAATCACATTCTTTATTTAAACATGATAATGTTTTTCACAGTTTCTTGAGATGTTGACCTATGCTCTCTATTTCCCACAGATTTTCTGCTTCCTCCCTCCCTTCTCTCCACAGATCTCTGAGGTAATAGTTCTCTCGGGTGATGAACAGGGCCAGGCTACCTGCTGCCTTGACTGGGACCTCGATGCCTTTGAACAGCCCCATGTTCCTCACTCTCCACAGGGCGTCTTTCCCACTGTTCACCACGGCCCAGATCCTGTCAAACACGTCAGGAGGAAGCTTGACAGGAGAGATGCCGTATCTAACGAAAGCAGCGGTCAGGGTAAATTGGGGCGAGAGAGCCTGCAACCAATCTTCAAACTGGGCCCAGAAGGCCTTAGCAAAAAAGCAGGACCACAGGAGATGGGTCACAGTCTCCTCCTCGCCGCAGCCCACCCTAACGCAGCGAGGGCTGGGGGTGAGGCCCCTACGGTACAAGAAAGTTCGTACCGGTAAGCACTGGTGGACGACACTCCAGGCTAAATCTCTGTGAATGTTGCACAGAAATTTAGAGGATGTGTGTTTCCACACCTTCCTTGTTTGGGCTGATGTTAAAATGCCCACAGGGGTCTGCCTATTGTTCTGGGGTGCTACGAAATCTTCCAGTTTTTGGACGCTGACATCTCGGAGGGGAATATGGCCAATTGGGTGAGATCTTAGAAAACTTTTAACTGTCCCATAAATTGCAGGGCATGTGTCAGAGAGTGGGACGTCCAGCTTGGGTCTGACACCCCACACTCTGAACACCTCCCTACCTACCCAGAGCCTGGAAAAATAAGTCCAGGTACGCGCTGCAGGTGCTGTTGCAAAGCCTCTCAGCACAGAGGCCAGGAAAATGCACAGCAGCTTCGTAGCAATATCTGGGACAGACTTCCCCCCTGAGGGTAGCGGCCTGTACATTATTTCCCTTCTGAGTCTTTCCTGCTTCCCACCCCATAGAAATTGAAACATCAATCTCCTCAGCACCGCCGCAACACGGTGTGGGATTGGGAAGGTAGAAGCCAGAAAATTCAAGACAGGCAAGAGCTCGGCTTTGATGACCAGCACCTTCCCTGTCATGGTGAGGTCTCGGTCCTTCCATTGCATCAGTTTTTTGTTTAAGATTGGCAATTTGTTCTGCCAATTTACTGTTCCCATCTCTTCTCCAAAATACACCCCCAGGACCTTAATTCTCTTCTCTTGCAGCCTGAGATCATGTTCTTCTTTTGGCTCCCTCCAGTTCTGATAAAAAATCTCACTCTTAGATGTGTTAATTTTTGCGGAGGAAGCCAAAGAGAACCGATCACAGCACTGCAGAGCTCTGCTAATTGAGGCATTGTCAGAGAGGAGCAGGGTGACGTCATCCATGTATAGAGATGTCTTTACCTCTCCTCCCCCACTTCCAGGCACTGGTATCCCATTAATGGCCTGATCCTGGCGCAAGGCACAGGCTAAGGGCTCCATAGCCAAAACGAATAACAAGGGGGATAATGGGCAGCCCTGCCTCACCCCTGAACAGACTTCAAAGGTGCGTGATCTATTGCCATTAACCATGACTCTGCTGTTGCTACCTGTGTACAGCAGGTTAATCCACTTTCTCATGATGGGGCCAAACTTCATGTGCTCAAGTACCGATGTTAAGTACTGCCGGTTTAGGCGGTCAAAGGCCTTTTCTAGGTCTACACCTAAAATGCACAGAGGGAGGGAGCGATCCTCAGAGTACAGACAGACATCCCTCAACAAGGCCAGGTTGTCGCTCATCAGGCGTCCTGCTATCCCACAAGTCTGTTCTTTCCCTACCAGTGAGGCCACTACATTTTGTAGGCGCAGGAAAAGGGCTTTGGACAGGATCTTAGTGTCCACGCCTAACAGGCTGAGGGGTCTCCAGTTCTTTATGTCATTTTTTGCTCCTTTCTTAAACAAGAGAGAGATAGTGCCTTCTCTTAAGGAGTCAGGCAGCAATTCTGTCTTGTAGCTTTCCTCGAATAGGAGCAGTAGCGGATCCTGAAGCAGATCCCAAAAGGTGCAATAAAATTCTTTAGGGAGCCCGTCAGCACCCGGAGTTTTCCCCTTCTGTAAGCTCTCCATAGCCTGTCTCAGCTCTTCTACTGTCAAATCCCTCTCAAGTACTTCCCTATCTTCTTCACTCAAAATGTTTTCTAGCTTTGAGGTAAAAAAATGAATATCTTCATCCTTTACCTCTGTAGAGCTGTACAGTCTTGAGTAGAAGGCCTCGGTGCAGGAGAGGATAGCACTCGGCTCTGTTCTCTCTCGTCCCTCCTCATCAACTACACTTTCCATGACAGTCTTGGAGCCTACCACTTTCCTGAAAAAGAAGCGAGTACACTTCTCATTTTCTTCCAAGAACTGCACTCTGCTTCTTAACAGCACTCCTCGCCCTGGGTGAACCTCCTTCTTGATCAAGGTATCTCCCCTGCCAGGTAAGTATGAGTTAAACAGGCCCCTGCAAGCGGCCCGCACCCACAGCACAAATCGCGCAGCCTAGGCCACCTCCTCGCCCCGCACGCCACCGCCTCCTGCTGGGCCCACTCTTTCACACACTCACACGCCACACTAACACTCAAAAGTGTGGGCAAAACGAGAAAACGAGCGCGCCGTTTCCTACACATCTGCAGTCGCCGTTGCGCATTCGCAGCATGTCCCGGGATGCAATTCGGCCTCATTTGCATAACTCCAGACCGGCAGATCGCCACGCAAGTTCGTGACGTGCGCCTGCCACACACCGAACAAACCTTTTCAGCAATTTCCAAAAAACGGGCCTGCTCGCCTGCCCACAAGGCTCCGTCTCTTACCTGCTCTCCAGAGCCTGCTGCCTTCTGTGCTTTTCTCTCGGCACCGCTGCAGTGCACACAACTCCTGCAGCGGGAGGGGGGGAGAAAGTTCCCGCGCTCCGCCGCAGGGAAGGCTCGCTCCGTGCGCACACGTCCTTTCGATGCCAGTCCAACAAGTGCTCCGCATTAGCTGCGTCGGGGCTCCGGCGTGTCGCACCTCACCTCACCTCGCCCTACCCCCTCCTTGAATGTCTGCCGCTGGGCATGCCCCGCTCTCCTCCGCCTTATCTTATCGCATGTGAGCACCGACAATGGCCACAATGCCGGGGAATGGCACCTGTAAAGTGTTAATTGGGGCACAGGAACAGCCCGTCTCGTCTCGGGGGGGCCGGCTTCAGAGACAATACAGCAAACACAGCGGGGCGGGGGAAGAAGACGACACCACACATGCGGGTACATTCAGCTCCGGCGGGAACGAGACATTTGTCGGTCTTTTCAAGTGCCGAGAGCCGAGCAATCCTTCACTTGTATCGTTTCTCCCCGGTGACTAGATCTGGCCCTGCGACTCTCGACTGGGCTCACCCCCGGGGCAGCCCAGCAGGTGTGAGCCTGGCCGGCACCCGGATAGGAGATTCCACCCCGGAAAAGCTCCGGTTGCTGCTGCTCCTGCAAGAGGTGTGACTGGGACCAGTAGGGAGCGCTCACCCTGCGGGCTGTGTGGCTCTCTTACGCCCCAGCCTCCTGATGGCGACACTCTGCTGCACAAACAGGCGCCGTCCTTCGGGGGAGGCGTCAAACCGAGGTCCCGACCCTCCTTGGCCATTAGGAAACCCCAGGGCGTCTCTCAAAAAGAGACGCCGGGGGTGTCCCTCTGGTGTTAGTGCTCCCCTTTACCCATCAGTCGGGGTCTCCTCCTAATCCCCGTCTCACCTGTAACAATCAATGACGAGGCCCCCCTGTCCGTGAGATTTAGTACTCGCGCAAGAGACCGGGGGCAGAGCGCGAACGCGGTCCCCCGCCCCCCACAAAGTGCGCGCTCCGGGTTCCCTCTCGGGGCCCTGCAACACAGCGGAAGGGCAGCGAGAAGGAGCCTCTTGCTCTGACGCCGCAAGGCCACAAGAGGGCGGAGGCGCCGCGCGCCCGGCCGACGTGTTGGACCGGTGCGCTTTACGTGCTGAAATAAACACGCGAAAGCCCCGAAATGTTTCCAGAGTGCTGTGCACTGGAGGTTTTTGTCTGGTGAAGACTTGCCTGGTGCTCCTCCGTGCAGATTGTTTGTCCTCCTCCAGTGCGGGACGAGTCAACACAAGGGAGCGCATTCGCCAATATCCAGGCACGCAATGCGATTTGGAAAGCAGCTCCTTTCCAAAGAGTTGCACACGAACGATCCTTCAGTCCCGCTCGGGGGGCACGGAACCCCCGCCACACACAGCTTCAAGTAGCGAGTCAGGCGCCGGGGCTTTCACTTACGGCCACACCACCCTGAACACGCCCGATCTCGTCTGATCTCGGAAGCTAAGCAGCGTTGGGCCTGGTTAGTACTTGGATGGGAGACTGCCTGGGAATACCAGGTGCTGTAAGCTTTTGCTCTCCCGGCCAGCAGGGGTCGCCGTTGGTGCCGTAGGCTTTGGGAGGAAAACCTGCAGGATGGAAAGGTGATCTATAGCCTCATCTCTAGAGATGTTTTGTTGCTGTGGCATGTGTGTGACCCATATTCCAAAAAAAAAACCCGTCTGTAAAACGAATATCGAAGCTGCCTCTAAATCTGCAAATGAAGATGAGTCGATAAACCACTCGTTTTTCGTATAACTAGACATATATTCATTTGTTACCGATTTCATTCATTGAGCATGGATACAGTAGAGGTACAGCCATTCACTGTTTGACATGTCTGCACTGTTACAGAACCGAGCAATCAGAAAACGGGTGAAACTGTCTTTAGTCTTTAGTCCCCCACTACCAGAAATTATGCAGTCGAGATTCCCACATTTGGGGAATTTGCAGGGGTCAGCACAGCCGGAGTGCAATGGCCGAGCCTCGCCCTGGGTGAACCGATTTCGATTTTTAAGAACTTTATTTTCTTTTCACAAAAAAATACAGGAAATCACAAATCAGAAAGCTTTACATTAATATACATACTTAAAACAGTATATATGATCACATCTCATTACATTTTGACACGGTAACAGTTACATAGCAACAATTTTCTTTTTTTCTGGTGCAAATCACATTCTTTATTTAAACATGATAATGTTTTTCACAGTTTCTTGAGATATTGACCTATGCTCTCTATTTCCCACAGATTTTCTGCTTCCTCCCTCCCTTCTCTCCACAGATCTCTGAGGTAATAGTTCTCTCGGGTGATGAACAGGGCCAGGCTACCTGCTGCCTTGACTGGGACCTCGATGCCTTTGAACAGCCCCATGTTCCTCACTCTCCACAGGGCGTCTTTCCCACTGTTCACCACAGCCCAGATCCTGTCAAACACGTCAGGAGGAAGCTTGACAGGAGAGATGCCGTATATGATGAAAGCAGCGGTCAGGGTAAATTGTGGCGAGAGAGCCTGCAACCAATCTTCAAACTGGGCCCAGAAGGCCTTAGCAAAAAAGCAGGACCACAGGAGATGGGTCACAGTCTCCTCCTCGCCGCAGCCCACCCTAACGCAGCGAGGGCTGGGGGTGAGGCCCCTACGGTACAAGAAAGTTCGTACCGGTAAGCACTGGTGGACGACACTCCAGGCTAAATCTCTGTGAATGTTGCACAGAAATTTAGAGGATGTGTGTTTCCACACCTTCCTTGTTTGGGCTGATGTTAAAATGCCCACAGGGGTCTGCCTATTGTTCTGGGGTGCTACGAAATCTTCCAGTTTTTGGACGCTGACATCTCGGAGGGGAATATGGCCAATTGGGTGAGATCTTAGAAAACTTTTAACTGTCCCATAAATTGCAGGGCATGTGTCAGAGAGTGGGACGTCCAGCTTGGGTCTGACACCCCACACTCTGAACACCTCCCTACCTACCCAGAGTCTGGAAAAATAAGTCCAGGTACGCGCTGCAGGTGCTGTTGCAAAGCCTCTCAGCACAGAGGCCAGGAAAATGCACAGCAGCTTCGTAGCAATATCTGGGACAGACTTCCCCCCTGAGGGTAGCGGCCTGTACATTATTTCCCTTCTGAGTCTTTCCTGCTTCCCACCCCATAGAAATTGAAACATCAATCTCCTCAGCACCGCCGCAACACGGTGTGGGATTGGGAAGGTAGAAGCCAGAAAAATCAAGACAGGCAAGAGCTCGGCTTTGATGACCAGCACCTTCCCTGTCATGGTGAGGTCTCGGTCCTTCCATTGCATCAGTTTTTTGTTTAAGATTGGCAATTTGTTCTGCCAATTTACTGTTCCCATCTCTTCTCCAAAATACACCCCCAGGACCTTAATTCTCTTCTCTTGCAGCCTGAGATCATGTCCTTCTTTTGGCTCCCTCCAGTTCTGATAAAAAATCTCACTCTTAGATTTGTTAATTTTTGCGGAGGAAGCCAAAGAGAAACGATCACAGCACTGCAGAGCTCTGCTAATTGAGGCATTGTCAGAGAGGAGCAGGGTGACGTCATCCATGTATAGAGATGTCTTTACCTCTCCTCCCCCACTTCCAGGCACTGGTATCCCATTAATGGCCTGATCCTGGCGCAAGGCACAGGCTAAGGGCTCCATAGCCAAAACGCATAACAAGGGGGATAATGAGCAGCCCTGCCTCACCCCTGAACAGACTTCAAAGGGGCGTGATCTATTGCCATTAACCATGACTCTGCTGTTGCTACCTGTGTACAGCAGGTTAATCCACTTTCTCATGATGGGGCCAAACTTCATGTGCTCAAGTCCCGATGTTAAGTACTGCCGGTTTAGGCGGTCAAAGGCCTTTTCTAGGTCTACACCTAAAATGCAAAGAGGGAGGGAGCGATCCTCAGAGTACAGACAGACATCCCTCAACAAGGCCAGGTTGTCGCTCATCAGGCGTCCTGCTATCCCACAAGTCTGTTCTTTCCCTACCAGTGAGGCCACTACATTTTGTAGGTGCAGGAAAAGGGCTTTGGACAGGATCTTAGTGTCCACGCCTAACAGGCTGAGGGGTCTCCAGTTCTTTATGTCATTTTTTGCTCCTTTCTTAAACAAGAGAGAGATAGTGCCTTCTCTTAAGGAGTCAGGCAGCAATTCTGTCTTATATCTTTCCTCGAATAGGACCAGTAGCGGATCCTGAAGCAGATCCCAAAAGGTGCAATAAAATTCTTTAGGGAGCCCGTCAGCACCTGGAGTTTTCCCCTTCTGTAAGCTCTCCATAGCCTGTCTCAGCTCTTCTACTGTCAAATCCCTCTCAAGTACTTCCCTATCTTCTTCACTCAAAACGTTTTCTAGCTTTGAGGTAAAAAAATGAATTTCTTCATCCTTTACCTCTGTAGAGCTGTACAGTCTTGAGTAGAAGGCCTTGGTGCAGGAGAGGATAGCACTCGGCTCTGTTCTCTCTCGTCCCTCCTCATCAACTACACTTTCCATGACAGACTTGGAGCCTACCACTTTCCTGAAAAAGAAGCGAGTACACTTCTCATTTTCTTCCAAGAACTGCACTCTGCCTCTTAACAGCACTCCTCGACTACTTTCTTCGGCTATGCTCCGGATGTCCTTTTTTAAAAGGGTGATATCCTCGAGCACATCGAAGCCACTGTGCAGCATCGTGTAGAGACGCTGCAGCTGCCTCTGTTTCCTGGCTAGCACTCCTCTCCGTCTGGCAGCAGCCTTCCTTCCCTCAGCCATGAAAAAGGTCTTTGTCCTCATCTTCACCTCCTCCCACCACTCTCCTACTGACCCGTACAGACACTGCAAGGACAGCCACTGTGATAGTTTCTCCTTGTAGCGGGATACTACCCCCTCGTTCTCTAGCAGCTTTGTGTTGAGTTTCCAGAGGCCTGGGCCAAAGACAGTCCCGCCCTGGAGTTCCACTCTACACCCTAAAGCCTGATGATCTGAGAAGAAGACAGGCTGAAGAGTGACCCCAACAACTTTCACTCTCTCTGAGACAAAGCAATAGTCAATTCTGGAGCTGCTATTCCTCCCTGACCATGTATATCCTGCTGTTGTGGGATATATACATCTATATGTGTCTGAGAGTTTAAAGTCTTGAACTAAGTTTTGCAGGGCCAGTGAGCTGGAATCCAATTTTATCGGAGAGCTAGACTGCCTGTCTGTGTGCTCTAAGATACAATTAAAATCCCCTCCCACTATCACGTCTGTGCTACTTAACAATAGGGGAGAGAGTGCCTTGAGTAGCTCCACCCTTCCTCCCACGTCAGTAGGACAATACACATTGATTAGCCGCAGGTTAACGGTCCCCCATTCCACATCCACACACAGCAACCTGCCATCTATGACCCTCTGAATACTTTTCAATTTGAAAGCCCATCCTTTGAAAAGAATGGCCACGCCAGAGGCTCTGTTGTTATTGTCCCCTGACCAAACAGAAGGCCCTTTATCCCACCTATCTTTAAAGCTTTTATACCTCTCTTGATAGGCTAAAGCACACTCCTGCAACATCAACACATCTCCCTCTCTCTGCTGGAGGTAATCAAAGACACACTGGCATTTAACTCTGTCATTGATACCTCTGGTGTTAAGAGAAATTATGTTTAGAGCCATTTTACATAAGAAAGTGGAACCAGTCTTTACAAAACACATTTCTCTTCGGTCTCACCTGTTACCTTCTCTTTCTTTTTCTTCTTACCAATTTCCTGCCAGCCATCCTCTGAATGAGCCTTCATCAGGGTGGCAGCAGTAAAAGCATTCACGGAGTCCATTTCAAGGAAGGGGGTAGAGGGAGGGGTGGAGGGGTTCCAGCTGTCCCAATCGCCATTCTCTCCTTCCTCCTCGCTCGGGGAGAAAACAGAGTCATTTTTCCTTTTCCTCAAGTCCAGCTCCTGGGAGCACTGAGGGGAAAGGGGTGCAGCCGATGCACCAGTCTCCTCTTCCCCCTCACCCACCAGCTGTTGCAGATCCTCCGTGATGGACTGGATGGAGGAGAGGAGGGCATCTGTAGCACTTGCAGAGTCTGAGAAAAGCAGCTCCGCTGAATCCTGGGTATCGTCGCTGGACCCGCTCCACCGGGGGGCCCCACACTGGCCCTCGTTCTGAGGAGCAGGAGTGGGGGAGGGGTCCTCGCTGTTCTCGGGGGTTTTCAAACCCTCGTGCTTGTCTGGTGCAGTCTGCGGTTGTGGGAGCGTAGTGGATTTCTCTTCCACCGGCCCCGGAGCCACAGCAGGACTGATCCTGGCTGGAGGCTGAGACTCTTTGTCCAACAAGGGTTCTTTGTTTGACTTGTTGTTTGCTTTGGCTTTTCGGGCCGGTTTGGCTAAAACAAGCACTGCCTCATCCTTTCTCATTTTGAGTTTATTGGCGTAGGCGTGAGGGCAGTTCTTAAAAACGTGTCCTTCCGAGCCACATAAATTGCACTTTGGCAGCATTGAACAGTCAGAGGCTAAATGTCCCTGTTTGCCACAGGTCTTGCAGCATTTCACAGTGCAGGAAGATGCCAGGTGTCCCACAGCACCACAGCGCCGACACACCTTTGGTTGTCCCACATAAAAAACATAGCCATTGCAGGCGCCCAGCCGGATTGTAGAGGGCAGGTGCCTTAAGCCTCCATTTACATTGTCCGGTAGTAAGCGAACCTCGAATTTCCTTGCTCCTGTTTTTATACCGTCAACATCTCTAACCTCAGTTCCATGGTGGACGGTGCAGTACTGGTTAAGCCAGGTGTGAATGTCCTCCGTCTTTGCCAGTTCCGAGAACATAACAACATGCACCGTTTTCCTCTCTCTCTGTGTCAGAGGCTGCAAGTTGATCTTCTCAAGTGCAGGAACTTTCCCTCTTTTTGCCTCAAACACATCCACGCATTGTTCAAACAGAGGATAGGTACCAAATACAACCTCAAATGCTTTCTGACCTGGGAGAGCAAAGATGAAATCCAAGTGCCGAGGTTCAAAGCCAAGTTCCTTCTGTAACACTTTTCTGCTGAACTGCATACGATCCATGAACAGGTCATCCAAAAGCTCAAAACGTACAGCATTCTTGCGGGATCCAAAGGTTGCCATCTCAAACTGCAAAACAAACACTGCTTCCACAAAACAAGAAAACAATCCAACTACTCCAACTACAGGCTGATCAAGGTATCTCCCCTGCCAGGTAAGCCGAGAGCCGCAGGCGATGAGCCCGGAGCTGAACGGGCCCCACTGGCTCGTTTGTAAGGCCAGGTGCATTGCCAACCACGACCGGCAGGGCAGAGGCCTTGAAGGCAGCCTGGGCTCCTGCAGCTGTCCAGCCACGCACTCTGGTTTCTTTTCATCTCGTACAAATCTTTTGCCTTTTACTAAAGATTTCCATGAAGAGGAGCATGAATGAGTTCCATACAATTTTTGTGCTTTCCTGCCTTCGGGTGGGGCGCAGCTGGGCTGGTCAAAGAGAGAAAACAAAACCGCTCACAATCACTCTTATTACTGCGACTGTGGCCGTCTGCTCTGCGAGTCCTCGGTCTCCGCCTGTCTGATTGGTGCTCTTTTCTTTGGGGGGCGGGAAGTGTCCGGCCGCAAATATGAAGCGTTACAGCAACGACATGCCATGAGACGATTGATAACGATTTCCATAGGATCCACGCGGTTGCCTGGCAACCGTCAGCTTTGCGCAGTGGCAGTATCGTAGCCTGTGAGGTTTAGCCGATGCGCGATTATTGCTAGTTGAAAACTTTTCCCAATACCCCGCTTCCGCCGGTTTGCAATACAATCGGCGAAAGCAATTCTTGACAGTCTCGTCAGAGACTGAGCAAGGTGTTTAAAGACAGATTTTGTCATGGTAACATCATGGTAGAAAGAAACAAGCTTGTTACGTCTCAACAGAAACACTCTTTAGCTCTTTCAGCGTTATGCAGAGAACAGCGTCTGTCGAGATCACTTTTGAGTCAGCGCGAAACGCCGTGTGCTGTCAGTTTGATTTCATATTGCTCGTAGCGGCGCCCGGCTTTTGTCTGTCAAACGTTAGGTTGCCCTTCTTCATGCTGCATCGTCGGCATGAGTGGAGCTTTTTAAACGTCTGTATTTACTGCGCCTCATAAGAAATCGTTTGTCCCCGTTCAAAACAGATTGTGCGATGTCCTGCAGCGTTCGCAAAGCAAACCTTTGACAGTTTGAAAGAGGAATTTATTCTGCTTCCTGTGCGTGCAGTAGTTACAAAGTTGAACGTCTTTATACGATCTGCCGCAGATCTTACAAACGAGCCAGTGGGGCCCGTTCAGCTCGGGGCTCATCGCCTGCGGCTCACGGCTTGCGAGCGTGCCCAATCCGTGCGATAACTTGGAAAACACCCGGCCACACTGTGCCGGAAACGACGCACTCTGGGAAGCCGCTATGCAAAGCGAGGTCCCAAGATCCCCTGCGGCCGGACACTTCCCGCCCCCCAAAGAAAAGAGCGCCAATCAGACGGCCGGAGATCGAGGACTCGCGGAGCAGACGGCCACAATCACCATTACAAGAGCGATTGCGAACGTGCTTGTTTTCTCTCTTTGACCAGCCCAGCTGCCCGCGACCCGAAAGCAGGAAATCACAAAAATTGCAGGGAACTCATTCGTGCTCCTCTCCACGGAAATCTTTAGTAAAAGGCGAAAGAGTTGTACGAGATGAAGAGAAACCAGAGTGCATGGCTGCACAGCTGCAGGAGCCCAGGCCGCCTTCAAGGCCTCTGCCCTGCCGGTCGTGGTTGGCAATACACCTGGCCTTACAAACGAGCCAGTGGGGCCCGTTCAGCTCCGGGCTCATCGCCTGCGGCTCACGGTTTGCGAGCGTGCCCAATCCGTGCGATAACTCGGAAAACACCCGGCCACACTGTGCCGGAAACGACGCACTCTGGGAAGCCACTATCCAGGCAAGGTCCCAAGATCCCCTGCGGCCGGACACTTGCCGCCCACCAAAGAAAAGAGCGCCAATCAGACGGCCGGAGACCAAGGACTCGCGGAGCAGACGGCCACAATCACCATTACAAGAGCGATTGCGAACGTGCTTGTTTTCTCTCTTTGACCAACCCAGCTGCGCCCCACCCGAAGGCAGAGAAGCACAAAAATTGCATGGAACTCATTCATGCGCCTCTCCACAGAAATCTTTAGTAAAAGGCGAAAGATTCGCATGAGATGAAGAGAAACCAGAGTGCGTGGCTGCACAGCTGCAGGAGCCCAGGCCGCCTTCAAAGCCTCTGCGCTGCCGGTCATGGTTGGCAATGCACCTGGCCTTACAAACTAGCCAGTGGGGCCCGTTCAGCTCCGGGCTCATCGCCTGCGGCTCTC